>NW_026909148.1:0-168000 GCF_033115175.1 Lepus europaeus
TACAGAACTCCAGTAAACAGCTGCTCTCTACACCAAGGGTACAGAACTCCGGTAAACTGCTTCTCTCTATATCCAGGTAGCGGAGCTCCCAGAAGCGGCGTCTCCCACACTCAGGATACAGAAATCCCAATTACTGCGTATGCCTCTTGCCAGGCTCTAGAACTCCTGGAAACAGTTTCTCTCTACACCCATATACAGAACTCTGGCAAACTGTGTCTCACTGCATTCAAGATACAGAACTCCCATAAGCTGCGTCTGCCACACTAGGCATACAGAAAACCCGCATAGAGCGAATACCTGCTCATAGGCTGCAGAATTCTTGGAAACAGCTTCTCCCTACACTCTGATACAGAACTTCGGTAAAATGTGACTTTCGAATTCAGGGTTACAGAACTCCCATAAGCTGCGTCGGCTACACTCAGGCTACAGGAATCCCATATCCAGCGTATGCCTACTCTCAGACTACAGAATTCTTGGAAACAGCTTCTCTCTACATTCAACATACAGAACTACTGGAAACTGCATCTCTCTACACTTAGGCTATAGAACTCCCGAAAGCTGCTTCTGCTACGCGCAGCATACAGAATACCAACATATAGCGAATGCCTAATTCCAGGATACAGGATACAGAAATCCTGGAAAGCGCTCCGCTCTACAACATGGATAAGGATCTCCGGTAAACTGCTTCTCTTTATATCCAGGTAGCAGAGCTCCCCTAACGGCGTCTCCTACACTCAGCATACAGAAAACCCGCATATAGCGAATGCCTCATTCCAGGCTACAGAACTCCAGTAAATAGCTGCTCTCTACACCAAGGGTACAGAACTCCGGTAAACTGCTTCTCTCTATATCCAGGTAGCGGAGCTCCCAGAAGCGGCGTCTCCCACACTCAGGATACAGAAATCCCAATTACTGCGTATGCCTCTTGCCAGGCTCTAGAACTCCTGGAAACAGTTTCTCTCTACACACATATACAGAACTCTGGCAAACTGTGTCTCACTGCATTCAAGATACAGAACTCCCATAAGCTGCGTCTGCCACACTAGGCATACACAAAACCCGCATAGAGCGAATACCTGCTCATAGGCTGCAGAATTCTTGCAAACAGCTTCTCCCTACACTCTGATACAGAACTAAGGTAAAATGTGACTTTCGAATTCAGGGTTACAGAACTCCCATAAGCTGCGTCGGCTACACTCAGGCTACAGGAATCCCATAGACAGCGTATGCCTACTCTCAGACTACAGAACGCTTGGAAACAGCTTCTCTCTACATTCAACATACAGAACTACTGGAAACTGCATCTCTCTACACTTAGGCTATAGAACTCCCGAAAGCTGCTTCTGCTACACGCAGCATACAGAATACCCACATATAGCGAATGCCTAAATCCAGGATACAGGATACAGAAATCCTGGAATGCGCTCCGCTCTACAACAAGGATAAGGATCTCCGGTAAACTGCTTCTCTCTATATCCAGGTAGCAGAGCTCCCATAAGCGGCGTCTCCTACACTCAGCATACAGAAAACCCGCATATAGCGAATGCCTCATTCCAGGATACAGAACTCCAGTAAACAGCTGCTCTCTACACCAAGGGTACAGAACTCCGGTAAACTGCTTCTCTCTATATCCAGGTAGCGGAGCTCCCAGAAGCGGCGTCTCCCACACTCAGGATACAGAAATCCCAATTACTGCGTATGCCTCTTGCCAGGCTCTAGAACTCCTGGAAACAGTTTCTCTCTACACCCATATACAGAACTCTGGCAAACTGTGTCTCACTGCATTCAAGATACAGAACTCCCATAAGCTGCGTCTGCCACACTAGGCATACACAAAACCCGCATAGAGCGAATACCTGCTCATAGGCTGCAGAATTCTTGCAAACAGCTTCTCCCTACACTCTGATACAGAACTAAGGTAAAATGTGACTTTCGAATTCAGGGTTACAGAACTCCCATAAGCTGCGTCGGCTACACTCAGGCTACAGGAATCCCATAGACAGCGTATGCCTACTCTCAGACTACAGAACGCTTGGAAACAGCTTCTCTCTACATTCAACATACAGAACTACTGGAAACTGCATCTCTCTACACTTAGGCTATAGAACTCCCGAAAGCTGCTTCTGCTACACGCAGCATACAGAATACCAACATATAGCGAATGCCTAAATCCAGGATACAGGATACAGAAATCCTGGAATGCGCTCCGCTCTACAACAAGGATAAGGATCTCCGGTAAACTGCTTCTCTCTATATCCAGGTAGCAGAGCTCCCATAAGCGGCGTCTCCTACACTCAGCATACAGAAAACCCGCATATAGCGAATGCCTCATTCCAGGATACAGAACTCCAGTAAACAGCTGCTCTCTACACCAAGGGTACAGAACTCCGGTAAACTGCTTCTCTCTATATCCAGGTAGCGGAGCTCCCAGAAGCGGCGTCTCCTACACTCAGCATATAGAAAACCCGCATATAGCGAATGCCTCATTCCAGGCTACAGAACTCCAGCAAACAGCTGCTCTCTACACCAAGGGTACAGAACTCCGGTAAACTGCTTCTCTCTATATCCAGGTAGCGGAGCTCCCAGAAGCGGCGTCTCCCACACTCAGGATACAGAAATCCCAATTACTGCGTATGCCTCTTGCGAGGCTCTAGAACTCCTGGAAACAGTTTCTCTCTACACCCATATACAGAACTCTGGCAAACTGTGTCTCACTGCATTCAAGATACAGAACTCCCATAAGCTGCGTCTGCCACACTAGGCATACACAAAACCCGCATAGAGCGAATACCTGCCCATAGGCTGCAGAATTCTTGGAAACAGATTCTCCCTACACTCTGATACAGAACTGCGGTAAAATGTGACTTTCGAATTCAGGGTTACAGAACTCCCATAAGCTGCGTCGGCTACACTCAGGCTACAGGAATCCCATAGACAGCGTATGCCTACTCTCAGACTACAGAACTCTTGGAAACAGCTTCTCTCTACATTCAACATACAGAACTACTGGAAACTGCATCTCTCTACACTTAGGCTATAGAACTCCCGAAAGCTGCTTCTGCTACACGCAGCATACAGAATACCCACATATAGCGAATGCCTAATTCCAGGATACAGAAATCCTGGAAAGCGCTCCGCTCTACTACAAGGATAAGGATCTCCGGTAAACTGCTTCTCTTTATATCCAGGTAGCAGAGCTCCCCTAAGCGGCGTCTCGTACACTCAGCATACAGAAAACCCGCATATAGCGAATGCCTCATTCCAGGCTACAGAACTCCAGCAAACAGCTGCTCTCTACACCAAGGGTACAGAACTCCGGTAAACTGCTTCTCTCTATATCCAGGTAGCGGAGCTCCCAGAAGCGGCGTCTCCCACACACAGGATACAGAAATCCCAATTACTGCGTATGCCTCTTGCCAGGCTCTAGAACTCCTGGAAACAGTTTCTCTCTACACCCATATACAGAACTCTGGCAAACTGTGTCTCACTGCATTCAAGATACAGAACTCCCATAAGCTGCGTCTGCCACACTAGGCATACACAAAACCCGCATAGAGCGAATACCTGCTCATAGGCTGCAGAATTCTTGGAAACAGCTTCTCCCTACACTCTGATACAGAACTTCGGTAAAATGTGACTTTCGAATTCAGGGTTACAGAACTCCCATAAGCTGCGTCGGCTACACTCAGGCTACAGGAATCCCATATCCAGCGTATGCCTACTCTCAGACTACAGAACTCTTGGAAACAGCTTCTCTCTACATTCAACATACAGAACTACTGGAAACTGCATCTCTCTACACTTAGGCTATAGAACTCCCAAAAGCTGCATCTCCTACACGCAGCATACAGAATACCCACATATAGCGAATGCCTAATTCCAGGATACAGAAATCCTGGAAAGCGCTCCGCTCTACAACAAGGATAAGGATCTCCGGTAAACTGCTGCTCTCTATATCCAGGTAGCAGAGCTCCCCTAAGCGGCGTCTCCTACACTCAGCATACAGAAAACCCGCATATAGCGAATGCCTCATTCTAGGCTACAGAACTCCAGTAAACAGCTGCTCTCTACACCAAGGGTACAGAACTCCGGTAAACTGCTTCTCTCTATATCCAGGTAGCGGAGCTCCCAGAAGCGGCGTCTCCCACACTCAGGATACAGAAATCTCAATTACGGTGTATGCCTCTTGCCAGGCTCTAGAACTCCTGGAAAGAGTTTCTCTCTACACCCATATACAGAACTCTGGCAAACTGTGTCTCACTGCATTCAAGATACAGAACTCCCATAAGCTGCGTCTGCCACACTAGGCATACACAAAACCCGCATAGAGCGAATACCTGCTCATAGGCTGCAGAATTCTTGGAAACAGCTTCTCCCTACACTCTGATACAGAACTAAGGTAAAATGTGACTTTCGAATTCAGGGTTACAGAACTCCCATAAGCTGCGTCGGCTACACTCAGGCTACAGGAATCCCATAGACAGCGTATGCCTACTCTCACACTACAGAACTCTTGGAAACAGCTTCTCTCTACATTCAACATACAGAACTACTGGAAACTGCATCTCTCTACACTTAGGCTATAGAACTCCCAAAAGCTGCATCTCCTGCACGCAGCATACAGAATACCCACATATAGCGAATGCCTAATTCCAGGATACAGAAATCCTGGAAAGCGCTCCGCTCTACAACAAGGATAAGGATCTCCGGTAAACTGCTTCTCTCTATATCCAGGTAGCAGAGCTCCCCTAAGCGGCGTCTCCTACACTCAGCATACAGAAAACCCGCATATAGCGAATGCCTCATTCCAGGCTACAGAACTCCAGTAAACAGCTGCTCTCTACACCAAGGGTACAGAACTCCGGTAAACTGCTTCTCTCTATATCCAGGTAGCGGAGCTCCCAGAAGCGGCGTCTCCCACACTCAGGATACAGAAATCCCAATTACTGCGTATGCCTCTTGCCAGGCTCTAGAACTCCTGGAAACAGTTTCTCTCTACACCCATATACAGAACTCTGGAAAACTGTGTCTCACTGCATTCAAGATACAGAACTCCCATAAGCTGCGTCTGCCACACTAGGCATACACAAAACCCGCATAGAGCGAATACCTGCTCATAGGCTGCAGAATTCTTGCAAACAGCTTCTCCCTACACTCTGATACAGAACTTCGGTAAAATGTGACTTTCGAATTCAGGGTTACAGAACTCCCATAAGCTGCGTCGGCTACACTCAGGCTACAGGAATCCCATATCCAGCGTATGCCTACTCTCAGACTACAGAACTCTTGGAAACAGCTTCTCTCTACATTCAACATACAGAACTACTGGAAACTGCATCTCTCTACACTTAGGCTATAGAACTCCCGAAAGCTGCATCTCCTACACGCAGCATACAGAATACCCACATATAGCGAATGCCTAATTCCAGGATACAGAAATCCTGGAAAGCGCTCCGCTCTACTACAAGGATAAGGATCTCCGGTAAACTGCTTCTCTCTATATCCAGGTAGCAGAGCTCCCCTAAGCGGCGTCTCCTACACTCAGCATACAGAAAACCCGCATATAGCGAATGCCTCATTCCAGGCTACAGAACTCCAGTAAACAGCTGCTCTCTACACCAAGGGTACAGAACTCCGGTAAACTGCTTCTCTCTATATCCAGGTAGCGGAGCTCCCAGAAGCGGCGTCTCCCACACTCAGGATACAGAAATCCCAATTACTGCGTATGCCTCTTGCCAGGCTCTAGAACTCCTGGAAACAGTTTCTCTCTACACCCATATACAGAACTCTGGCAAACTGTGTCTCACTGCATTCAAGATACAGAACTCCCATAAGCTGCGTCTGCCACACTAGGCATACACAAAACCCGCATAGAGCGAATACCTGCTCATAGGCTGCAGAATTCTTGCAAACAGCTTCTCCCTACACTCTGATACAGAACTAAGGTAAAATGGGACTTTCGAATTCAGGGTTACAGAACTCCCATAAGCTGCGTCGGCTACACTCAGGCTACAGGAATCCCATAGACAGCGTATGCCTACTCTCAGACTACAGAACGCTTGGAAACAGCTTCTCTCTACATTCAACATACAGAACTACTGGAAACTGCATCTCTCTACACTTAGGCTATAGAACTCCCGAAAGCTGCTTCTGCTACACGCAGCATACAGAATACCCACATATAGCGAATGCCTAAATCCAGGATACAGGATACAGAAATCCTGGAATGCGCTCCGCTCTACAACAAGGATAAGGATCTCCGGTAAACTGCTTCTCTCTATATCCAGGTAGCAGAGCTCCCATAAGCGGCGTCTCCTACACTCAGCATACAGAAAACCCGCATATAGCGAATGCCTCATTCCAGGATACAGAACTCCAGTAAACAGCTGCTCTCTACACCAAGGGTACAGAACTCCGGTAAACTGCTTCTCTCTATATCCAGGTAGCGGAGCTCCCAGAAGCGGCGTCTCCCACACTCAGGATACAGAAATCCCAATTACTGCGTATGCCTCTTGCCAGGCTCTAGAACTCCTGGAAACAGTTTCTCTCTACACCCATATACAGAACTCTGGCAAACTGTGTCTCACTGCATTCAAGATACAGAACTCCCATAAGCTGCGTCTGCCACACTAGGCATACACAAAACCCGCATAGAGCGAATACCTGCTCATAGGCTGCAGAATTCTTGCAAACAGCTTCTCCCTACACTCTGATACAGAACTAAGGTAAAATGTGACTTTCGAATTCAGGGTTACAGAACTCCCATAAGCTGCGTCGGCTACACTCAGGCTACAGGAATCCCATAGACAGCGTATGCCTACTCTCAGACTACAGAACGCTTGGAAACAGCTTCTCTCTACATTCAACATACAGAACTACTGGAAACTGCATCTCTCTACACTTAGGCTATAGAACTCCCGAAAGCTGCTTCTGCTACACGCAGCATACAGAATACCAACATATAGCGAATGCCTAAATCCAGGATACAGGATACAGAAATCCTGGAATGCGCTCCGCTCTACAACAAGGATAAGGATCTCCGGTAAACTGCTTCTCTCTATATCCAGGTAGCAGAGCTCCCATAAGCGGCGTCTCCTACACTCAGCATACAGAAAACCCGCATATAGCGAATGCCTCATTCCAGGATACAGAACTCCAGTAAACAGCTGCTCTCTACACCAAGGGTACAGAACTCCGGTAAACTGCTTCTCTCTATATCCAGGTAGCGGAGCTCCCAGAAGCGGCGTCTCCTACACTCAGCATATAGAAAACCCGCATATAGCGAATGCCTCATTCCAGGCTACAGAACTCCAGCAAACAGCTGCTCTCTACACCAAGGGTACAGAACTCCGGTAAACTGCTTCTCTCTATATCCAGGTAGCGGAGCTCCCAGAAGCGGCGTCTCCCACACTGAGGATACAGAAATCCCAATTACTGCGTATGCCTCTTGCGAGGCTCTAGAACTCCTGGAAACAGTTTCTCTCTACACCCATATACAGAACTCTGGCAAACTGTGTCTCACTGCATTCAAGATACAGAACTCCCATAAGCTGCGTCTGCCACACTAGGCATACACAAAACCCGCATAGAGCGAATACCTGCCCATAGGCTGCAGAATTCTTGGAAACAGATTCTCCCTACACTCTGATACAGAACTGCGGTAAAATGTGACTTTCGAATTCAGGGTTACAGAACTCCCATAAGCTGCGTCGGCTACACTCAGGCTACAGGAATCCCATAGACAGCGTATGCCTACTCTCAGACTACAGAACTCTTGGAAACAGCTTCTCTCTACATTCAACATACAGAACTACTGGAAACTGCATCTCTCTACACTTAGGCTATAGAACTCCCGAAAGCTGCTTCTGCTACACGCAGCATACAGAATACCCACATATAGCGAATGCCTAATTCCAGGATACAGAAATCCTGGAAAGCGCTCCGCTCTACTACAAGGATAAGGATCTCCGGTAAACTGCTTCTCTTTATATCCAGGTAGCAGAGCTCCCCTAAGCGGCGTCTCGTACACTCAGCATACAGAAAACCCGCATATAGCGAATGCCTCATTCCAGGCTACAGAACTCCAGCAAACAGCTGCTCTCTACACCAAGGGTACAGAACTCCGGTAAACTGCTTCTCTCTATATCCAGGTAGCGGAGCTCCCAGAAGCGGCGTCTCCCACACACAGGATACAGAAATCCCAATTACTGCGTATGCCTCTTGCCAGGCTCTAGAACTCCTGGAAACAGTTTCTCTCTACACCCATATACAGAACTCTGGCAAACTGTGTCTCACTGCATTCAAGATACAGAACTCCCATAAGCTGTGTCTGCCACACTAGGCATACACAAAACCCGCATAGAGCGAATACCTGCTCATAGGCTGCAGAATTCTTGGAAACAGCTTCTCCCTACACTCTGATACAGAACTTCGGTAAAATGTGACTTTCGAATTCAGGGTTACAGAACTCCCATAAGCTGCGTCGGCTACACTCAGGCTACAGGAATCCCATAGACAGCGTATGCCTACTCTCAGACTACAGAACTCTTGGAAACAGCTTCTCTCTACATTCAACATACAGAACTACTGGAAACTGCATCTCTCTACACTTAGGCTATAGAACTCCCGAAAGCTGCTTCTGCTACACGCAGCATACAGAATACCCACATATAGCGAATGCCTAATTCCAGGATACAGGATATAGAAATCCTGGAATGCGCTCCGCTCTACAACAAGGATAAGGATCTCCGGTAAACTGCTTCTCTCTATATCCAGGTAGCAGAGCTCCCCTAAGCGGCGTCTCCTACACTCAGCATACAGAAAACCCGCATATAGCGAATGCCTCATTCCAGGCTACAGAACTCCAGTAAACAGCTGCTCTCTACACCAAGGGTACAGAACTCCGGTAAACTGCTTCTCTCTATATCCAGGTAGCGGAGCTCCCAGAAGCGGCGTCTCCCACACTCAGGATACAGAAATCCCAATTACTGCGTATGCCTCTTGCCAGGCTCTAGAACTCCTGGAAACAGTTTCTCTCTACACCCATATACAGAACTCTGGCAAACTGTGTCTCACTGCATTCAAGATACAGAACTCCCATAAGCTGCGTCTGCCACACTAGGCATACACAAAACCCGCATAGAGCGAATACCTGCTCATAGGCTGCAGAATTCTTGCAAACAGCTTCTCCCTACACTCTGATACAGAACTAAGGTAAAATGTGACTTTCGAATTCAGGGTTACAGAACTCCCATAAGCTGCGTCGGCTACACTCAGGCTACAGGAATCCCATAGACAGCGTATGCCTACTCTCAGACTACAGAACGCTTGGAAACAGCTTCTCTCTACATTCAACATACAGAACTACTGGAAACTGCATCTCTCTACACTTAGGCTATAGAACTCCCGAAAGCTGCTTCTGCTACACGCAGCATACAGAATACCCACATATAGCGAATGCCTAAATCCAGGATACAGGATACAGAAATCCTGGAATGCGCTCCGCTCTACAACAAGGATAAGGATCTCCGGTAAACTGCTTCTCTCTATATCCAGGTAGCAGAGCTCCCATAAGCGGCGTCTCCTACACTCAGCATACAGAAAACCCGCATATAGCGAATGCCTCATTCCAGGATACAGAACTCCAGTAAACAGCTGCTCTCTACACCAAGGGTACAGAACTCCGGTAAACTGCTTCTCTCTATATCCAGGTAGCGGAGCTCCCAGAAGCGGCGTCTCCTACACTCAGCATACAGAAAACCCGCATATAGCGAATGCCTCATTCCAGGCTACAGAACTCCAGCAAACAGCTGCTTTCTACACCAAGGGTACAGAACTCCGGTAAACTGCTTCTCTCTATATCCAGGTAGCGGAGCTCCCAGAAGCGGCGTCTCCCACACTCAGGATACAGAAATCCCAATTACTGCGTATGCCTCTTGCCAGGCTCTAGAACTCCTGGAAACAGTTTCTCTCTACACCCATATACAGAACTCTGGCAAACTGTGTCTCACTGCATTCAAGATACAGAACTCCCATAAGCTGCGTCTGCCACACTAGGCATACACAAAACCCGCATAGAGCGAATACCTGCTCATAGGCTGCAGAATTCTTGGAAATAGATTCTCCCTACACTCTGATACAGAACTGCGGTAAAATGTGACTTTCGAATTCAGGGTTACAGAACTCCCATAAGCTGCGTCGGCTACACTCAGGCTACAGGAATCCCATAGACAGCGTATGCCTACTCTCAGACTACAGAACTCTTGGAAACAGCTTCTCTCTACATTCAACATACAGAACTACTGGAAACTGCATCTCTCTACACTTAGGCTATAGAACTCCCGAAAGCTGCTTCTGCTACACGCAGCATACAGAATACCCACATATAGCGAATGCCTAATTCCAGGATACAGAAATCCTGGAAAGCGCTCCGCTCTACTACAAGGATAAGGATCTCCGGTAAACTGCTTCTCTTTATATCCAGGTAGCAGAGCTCCCCTAAGCGGCGTCTCGTACACTCAGCATACAGAAAACCCGCATATAGCGAATGCCTCATTCCAGGCTACAGAACTCCAGCAAACAGCTGCTCTCTACACCAAGGGTACAGAACTCCGGTAAACTGCTTCTCTCTATATCCAGGTAGCGGAGCTCCCAGAAGCGGCGTCTCCCACACACAGGATACAGAAATCCCAATTACTGCGTATGCCTCTTGCCAGGCTCTAGAACTCCTGGAAACAGTTTCTCTCTACACCCATATACAGAACTCTGGAAAACTGTGTCTCACTGCATTCAAGATACAGAACTCCCATAAGCTGCGTCTGCCACACTAGGCATACACAAAACCCGCATAGAGCGAATACCTGCTCATAGGCTGCAGAATTCTTGCAAACAGCTTCTCCCTACACTCTGATACAGAACTAAGGTAAAATGTGACTTTCGAATTCAGGGTTACAGAACTCCCATAAGCTGCGTCGGCTACACTCAGGCTACAGGAATCCCATAGACAGCGTATGCCTACTCTCAGACTACAGAACTCTTGGAAACAGCTTCTCTCTACATTCAACATACAGAACTACTGGAAACTGCATCTCTCTACACTTAGGCTATAGAACTCCCGAAAGCTGCTTCTGCTACACGCAGCATACAGAATACCCACATATAGCGAATGCCTAATTCCAGGATACAGGATATAGAAATCCTGGAATGCGCTCTGCTCTACAACAAGGATAAGGATCTCCGGTAAACTGCTTCTCTCTATATCCAGGTAGCAGAGCTCCCCTAAGCGGCGTCTCCTACACTCAGCATACAGAAAACCCGCATATAGCGAATGCCTCATTCCAGGCTACAGAACTCCAGTAAACAGCTGCTCTCTACACCAAGGGTACAGAACTCCGGTAAACTGCTTCTCTCTATATCCAGGTAGCGGAGCTCCCAGAAGCGGCGTCTCCCACACTCAGGATACAGAAATCCCAATTACTGTGTATGCCTCTTGCCAGGCTCTAGAACTCCTGGAAAGTGTTTCTCTCTACACCCATATACAGAACTCTGGCAAACTGTGTCTCACTGCATTCAAGATACAGAACTCCCATAAGCTGCGTCTGCCACACTAGGCATACACAAAACCCGCATAGAGCGAATACCTGCTCATAGGCTGCAGAATTCTTGGAAACAGCTTCTCCCTACACTCTGATACAGAACTGCGGTAAAATGTGACTTTCTAATTCAGGGTTGCAGAACTCCCATAAGCTGCGTCGGCTACACTCAGGCTACAGGAATCCCATAGACAGCGTATGCCTACTCTCAGACTACAGAACGCTTGGAAACAGCTTCTCTCTACATTCAACATACAGAACTACTGGAAACTGCATCTCTCTACACTTAGGCTATAGAACTCCCAAAAGCTGCATCTCCTACACGCAGCATACAGAATACCCACATATAGCAAATGCCTAATTCCAGGATACAGAAATCCTGGAAAGCGCTCCGCTCTACAACAAGGATAAGGATCTCTGGTAAACTGCTTCTCACTATTTCCAGGTAGCAGAGCTCCCCTAAGCGGCGTCTCCTACACTCAGCATACAGAAAACCTGCATATAGCGAACGCCTCATTCCAGGCTACAGAACTCCAGTAAACAGCTGCTCTCTACACCAAGGGTACAGAACTCCGGTAAACTGCTTCTCTCTATATCCAGGTAGCGGAGCTTCCCGAAGCGGCATCTCCCACACTCAGGATACAGAAACTCCAATTACTGCGTATGCCTCTTGCCAGGCTATAGAACTCCTGGGAACAGTTTTTCTCTACACCCACATACAGAATTCTGGCAAACTGTGTCTCACTTCATTCAAGATACAGAACTCCCATAAGCTGCGTCTAGCACACTAGCCGTACAGAAAACCCGCATAGAGCGAATACCTGCTCATAGGCTGCAGAATTCTTGGAAACAGCTTCTCCCTACACTCTGATACAGAACTTCGGTAAAATGTGACTTTCGAATTCAGGGTTACAGAACTCCCATAAGCTGCGTCGGCTACACTCAGGCTACAGGAATCCCATATCCAGCGTATGGCTACTCTCAGACTACAGAACGCTTGGAAACAGCTTCTCTCTACATTCAACATACAGAACTACTGGAAACTGCATCTCTCTACACTTAGGCTATAGAACTCCCGAAAGCTGCTTCTGCTACACGCAGCATACAGAATACTCACATATAGCGAATGCCTAATTCCAGGATACAGGATACAGAAATCCTGGAAAGCGCTCCGCTCTACAACAAGGATAAGGATCTCCGGTAAACTGCTTCTCTCTATATCCAGGTAGCGGAGCTCCCCTAACGGCGTCTCCTACACTCAGCATACAGAAAACCCGCATATAGCGAATGCCTCATTCCAGGCTACAGAACTCCAGCAAACAGCTGCTCTCTACACCAAGGGTACAGAACTCCGGTAAACTGCTTCTCTCTATATCCAGGTAGCGGAGCTCCCAGAAGCGGCGTCTCCCACACTCAGGATACAGAAATCCCAATTACTGCGTATGCCTCTTGCCAGGCTCTAGAACTCCTGGAAACAGTTTCTCTCTACACCCATATACAGAACTCTGGCAAATTGTGTCTCACTGCATTCAAGATACAGAACTCCCATAAGCTGCGTCTGCCACACTAGGCATACACAAAACCCGCATAGAGCGAATACCTGCTCATAGGCTGCAGAATTCTTGCAAACAGCTTCTCCCTACACTCTGATACAGAACTTCGGTAAAATGTGACTTTCGAATTCAGGGTTACAGAACTCCCATAAGCTGCGTCGGCTACACTCAGGCTACAGGAATCCCATATCCAGCGTATGCCTACTCTCAGACTACAGAATTCTTGGAAACAGCTTCTCTCTACATTCAACATACAGAACTACTGGAAACTGCATCTCTCTACACTTAGGCTATAGAACTCCCGAAAGCTGCTTCTGCTACGCGCAGCATACAGAATACCCACATATAGCGAATGCCTAATTCCAGGATACAGGATACAGAAATCCTGGAAAGCGCTCCGCTCTACAACATGGATAAGGATCTCCGGTAAACTGCTTCTCTCTATATCCAGGTAGCAGAGCTCCCCTAACGGCGTCTCCTACACTCAGCATACAGAAAACCCGCATATAGCGAATGCCTCATTCCAGGCTACAGAACTCCAGTAAACAGCTGCTCTCTACACCAAGGGTACAGAACTCCGGTAAACTGCTTCTCTCTATATCCAGGTAGCGGAGCTCCCAGAAGCGGCGTCTCCCACACTCAGGATACAGAAATCCCAATTACTGCGTATGCCTCTTGCCAGGCTCTAGAACTCCTGGAAACAGTTTCTCTCTACACCCATATACAGAACTCTGGCAAACTGTGTCTCACTGCATTCAAGATACAGAACTCCCATAAGCTGCGTCTGCCACACTAGGCATACACAAAACCCGCATAGAGCGAATACCTGCTCATAGGCTGCAGAATTCTTGCAAACAGCTTCTCCCTACACTCTGATACAGAACTAAGGTAAAATGTGACTTTCGAATTCAGGGTTACAGAACTCCCATAAGCTGCGTCGGCTACACTCAGGCTACAGGAATCCCATAGACAGCGTATGCCTACTCTCAGACTACAGAACGCTTGGAAACAGCTTCTCTCTACATTCAACATACAGAACTACTGGAAACTGCATCTCTCTACACTTAGGCTATAGAACTCCCGAAAGCTGCTTCTGCTACACGCAGCATACAGAATACCCACATATAGCGAATGCCTAAATCCAGGATACAGGATACAGAAATCCTGGAATGCGCTCCGCTCTACAACAAGGATAAGGATCTCCGGTAAACTGCTTCTCTCTATATCCAGGTAGCAGAGCTCCCATAAGCGGCGTCTCCTACACTCAGCATACAGAAAACCCGCATATAGCGAATGCCTCATTCCAGGATACAGAACTCCAGTAAACAGCTGCTCTCTACACCAAGGGTACAGAACTCCGGTAAACTGCTTCTCTCTATATCCAGGTAGCGGAGCTCCCAGAAGCGGCGTCTCCCACACTCAGGATACAGAAATCCCAATTACTGCGTATGCCTCTTGCCAGGCTCTAGAACTCCTGGAAAGAGTTTCTCTCTACACCCATATACAGAACTCTGGCAAACTGTGTCTCACTGCATTCAAGATACAGAACTCCCATAAGCTGCGTCTGCCACACTAGGCATACACAAAACCCGCATAGAGCGAATACCTGCTCATAGGCTGCAGAATTCTTGCAAACAGCTTCTCCCTACACTCTGATACAGAACTTCGGTAAAATGTGACTTTCGAATTCAGGGTTACAGAACTCCCATAAGCTGCGTCGGCTACACTCAGGCTACAGGAATCCCATATCCAGCGTATGCCTACTCTCAGACTACAGAATTCTTGGAAACAGCTTCTCTCTACATTCAACATACAGAACTACTGGAAACTGCATCTCTCTACACTTAGGCTATAGAACTCCCGAAAGCTGCTTCTGCTACGCGCAGCATACAGAATACCCACATATAGCGAATGCCTAATTCCAGGATACAGGATACAGAAATCCTGGAAAGCGCTCCGCTCTACAACATGGATAAGGATCTCCGGTAAACTGCTTCTCTCTATATCCAGGTAGCAGAGCTCCCCTAACGGCGTCTCCTACACTCAGCATACAGAAAACCCGCATATAGCGAATGCCTCATTCCAGGCTACAGAACTCCAGTAAACAGCTGCTCTCTACACCAAGGGTACAGAACTCCGGTAAACTGCTTCTCTCTATATCCAGGTAGCGGAGCTCCCAGAAGCGGCGTCTCCCACACTCAGGATACAGAAATCCCAATTACTGCGTATGCCTCTTGCCAGGCTCTAGAACTCCTGGAAACAGTTTCTCTCTACACCCATATACAGAACTCTGGCAAACTGTGTCTCACTGCATTCAAGATACAGAACTCCCATAAGCTGCGTCTGCCACACTAGGCATACACAAAACCCGCATAGAGCGAATACCTGCTCATAGGCTGCAGAATTCTTGCAAACAGCTTCTCCCTACACTCTGATACAGAACTAAGGTAAAATGTGACTTTCGAATTCAGGGTTACAGAACTCCCATAAGCTGCGTCGGCTACACTCAGGCTACAGGAATCCCATAGACAGCGTATGCCTACTCTCAGACTACAGAACGCTTGGAAACAGCTTCTCTCTACATTCAACATACAGAACTACTGGAAACTGCATCTCTCTACACTTAGGCTATAGAACTCCCGAAAGCTGCTTCTGCTACACGCAGCATACAGAATACCCACATAACGAATGCCTAATTCCACGATACAGGATACAGAAATCCTGGAATGCGCTCCGCTCTACAACAAGGATAAGGATCTCCGGTAAACTGCTTCTCTCTATATCCAGGTTGCAGAGCTCCCCTAAGCGGCGTCTCCTACACTCAGCATACAGAAAACCCGCATATAGCGAATGCCTCATTCCAGGCTACAGAACTCCAGTAAACAGCTGCTCTCTACACCAAGGGTACAGAGCTCCGGTAAACTGCTTCTCTCTATATCCAGGTAGCGGATCTGCCAGAAGCGGCGTCTCCCACACTCAGGATACAGAAATCTCAATTACTGTGTATGCCTCTTGCCAGGCTCTAGAACTCCTGGAAAGAGTTTCTCTCTACACCCATATACAGAACTCTGGCAAACTGTGTCTCACTGCATTCAAGATACAGAACTCCCATAAGCTGCGTCTGCCACACTAGGCATACACAAAACCCGCATAGAGCGAATACCTGCTCATAGGCTGCAGAATTCTTGGAAACAGCTTCTCCCTACACTCTGATACAGAACTAAGGTAAAATGTGACTTTCGAATTCAGGGTTACAGAACTCCCATAAGCTGCGTCGGCTACACTCAGGCTACAGGAATCCCATAGACAGCGTATGCCTACTCTCAGACTACAGAACTCTTGGAAACAGCTTCTCTCTACATTCAACATACAGAACTACTGGAAACTGCATCTCTCTACACTTAGGCTATAGAACTCCCAAAAGCTGCATCTCCTACACGCAGCATACAGAATACCCACATATAGCGAATGCCTAATTCCAGGATACAGAAATCCTGGAAAGCGCTCCGCTCTACAACAAGGATAAGGATCTCCGGTAAACTGCTTCTCTCTATATCCAGGTAGCAGAGCTCCCCTAAGCGGCGTCTCCTACACCCAGCATACAGAAAACCCGCATATAGCGAATGCCTCATTCCAGGCTACAGAACTCCAGTAAACAGCTGCTCTCTACACCAAGGGTACAGAACTCCGGTAAACTGCTTCTCTCTATATCCAGGTAGCGGAGCTCCCAGAAGCGGCGTCTCCCACACTCAGGATACAGAAATCCCAATTACTGCGTATGCCTCTTGCCAGGCTCTAGAACTCCTGGAAAGAGTTTCTCTCTACACCCATATACAGAACTCTGGCAAACTGTGTCTCACTGCATTCAAGATACAGAACTCCCATAAGCTGCGTCTGCCACACTAGGCATACACAAAACCCGCATAGAGCGAATACCTGCTCATAGGCTGCAGAATTCTTGCAAACAGCTTCTCCCTACACTCTGATACAGAACTGCGGTAAAATGTGACTTTCGAATTCAGGGTTACAGAACTCCCATAAGCTGCGTCGGCTACACTCCGGCTACAGGAATCCCATAGACAGCGTATGCCTACTCTCAGACTACAGAACTCTTGGAAACAGCTTCTCTCTACATTCAACATACAGAACTACTGGAAACTGCATCTCTCTACACTTAGGCTATAGAACTCCCGAAAGCTGCATCTCCTACACGCAGCATACAGAATACCCACATATAGCGAATGCCTAATTCCAGGATACAGAAATCCTGGAAAGCGCTCCGCTCTACAACAAGGATAAGGATCTCCGGTAAACTGCTTCTCTCTATATCCAGGTAGCAGAGCTCCCCTAAGCGGCGTCTCCTACACTCAGCATACAGAAAACCCGCATATAGCGAATGCCTCATTCCAGGCTACAGAACTCCAGTAAACAGCTGCTCTCTACACCAAGGGTACAGAACTCCGGTAAACTGCTTCTCTCTATATCCAGGTAGCGGAGCTCCCAGAAGCGGCGTCTCCCACACTCAGGATACAGAAATCCCAATTACTGCGTATGCCTCTTGCCAGGCTCTAGAACTCCTGGAAACAGTTTCTCTCTACACCCATATACAGAACTCTGGCAAACTGTGTCTCACTGCATTCAAGATACAGAACTCCCATAAGCTGCGTCTGCCACACTAGGCATACACAAAACCCGCATAGAGCGAATACCTGCTCATAGGCTGCAGAATTCTTGCAAACAGATTCTCCCTACACTCTGATACAGAACTTCGGTAAAATGTGACTTTCGAATTCAGGGTTACAGAACTCCCATAAGCTGCGTCGGCTACACTCAGGCTACAGGAATCCCATAGACAGCGTATGCCTACTCTCAGACTACAGAACTCTTGGAAACAGCTTCTCTCTACATTCAACATACAGAACTACTGGAAACTGCATCTCTCTACACTTAGGCTATAGAACTCCCGAAAGCTGCTTCTGCTACACGCAGCATACAGAATACCCACATATAGCGAATGCCTAATTCCAGGATACAGAAATCCTGGAAAGCGCTCCGCTCTACAACAAGGATAAGGATCTCCGGTAAACTGCTTCTCTCTATATCCAGGTAGCAGAGCTCCCCTAAGCGGCGTCTCCTACACTCAGCATACAGAAAACCCGCATATAGCGAATGCCTCATTCCAGGCTACAGAACTCCAGTAAACAGCTGCTCTCTACACCAAGGGTACAGAGCTCCGGTAAACTACTTCTCTCTATATCCAGGTAGCGGAGCTCCCAGAAGCGGCGTCTCCTACACTCAGCATACAGAAAACCCGCATATAGCGAATGCCTCATTCCAGGCTACAGAACTCCAGTAAACAGCTGCTCTCTACACCAAGGGTACAGAACTCCGGTAAACTGCTTCTCTCTATATCCAGGTAGCGGAGCTCCCAGAAGCGGCGTCTCCCACACTCAGGATACAGAAATCCCAATTACTGCGTATGCCTCTTGCCAGGCTCTAGAACTCCTGGAAACAGTTTCTCTCTACACCCATATACAGAACTCTGGCAAACTGTGTCTCACTGCATTCAAGATACAGAACGCCCATAAGCTGCGTCTGGCACACTAGGCATACAGAAAACCCGCATAGAGCGAATACCTGCTCATAGGCTGCAGAATTCTTGCAAACAGCTTCTCCCTACACTCTGATACAGAACTTCGGTAAAATGTGACTTTCGAATTCAGGGTTACAGAACTCCCATAAGCTGCGTTGGCTACACTCAGGCTACAGGAATCCCATATCCAGCGTATGCCTACTCTCAGACTACAGAACTCTTGGAAACAGCTTCTCTCTACATTCAACATACAGAACTACTGGAAACTGCATCTCTCTACACTTAGGCTATAGAACTCCCGAAAGCTGCTTCTGCTACACGCAGCATACAGAATACCCACATAACGAATGCCTAATTCCACGATACAGGATACAGAAATCCTAGAAAGCGCTCCGCTCTACAACAAGGATAAGGATCTCCGTTAAACTGCTTCTCTCTATATCCAGGTTGCAGAGCTCCCCTAAGCGGCGTCTCCTACACTCAGCATACAGAAAACCCGCATATAGCGAATGCCTCATTCCAGGCTACAGAACTCCAGTAAACAGCTGCTCTCTACACCAAGGGTACAGAGCTCCGGTAAACTACTTCTCTCTATATCCAGGTAGCGGAGCTCCCAGAAGCGGCGTCTCCTACACTCAGCATACAGAAAACCCGCATATAGCGAATGCCTCATTCCAGGCTAGAGAACTCCAGTAAACAGCTGCTCTCTACACCAAGGGTACAGAACTCCGGTAAACTGCTTCTCTCTATATCCAGGTAGTGGAGCTCCCAGAAGCGGCGTCTCCCACACTCAGGAGACAGAAATCCCAATTACTGCGTATGCCTCTTGCCAGGCTCTAGAACTCCTGGAAACAGTTTCTCTCTACACCCATATACAGAACTCTGGCAAACTGTGTCTCACTGCATTCAAGATACAGAACTCCCATAAGCTGCGTCTGCCACACTAGGCATACACAAAACCCGCATAGAGCGAATACCTGCTCATAGGCTGCAGAATTCTTGGAAACAGCTTCTCCCTACACTCTGATACAGAACTTCGGTAAAATGTGACTTTCGAATTCAGGGTTACAGAACTCCCATAAGCTGCGTCGGCTACACTCAGGCTACAGGAATCCCATATCCAGCGTATGCCTACTCTCAGACTACAGAACTCTTGGAAACAGCTTCTCTCTACATTCAACATACAGAACTACTGGAAACTGCATCTCTCTACACTTAGGCTATAGAACTCCCAAAAGCTGCATCTCCTACACGCAGCATACAGAATACCCACATATAGCGAATGCCTAATTCCAGGATACAGAAATCCTGGAAAGCGCTCCGCTCTACAACAAGGATAAGGATCTCCGGTAAACTGCTGCTCTCTATATCCAGGTAGCAGAGCTCCCCTAAGCGGCGTCTCCTACACTCAGCATACAGAAAACCCGCATATAGCGAATGCCTCATTCTAGGCTACAGAACTCCAGTAAACAGCTGCTCTCTACACCAAGGGTACAGAACTCCGGTAAACTGCTTCTCTCTATATCCAGGTAGCGGAGCTCCCAGAAGCGGCGTCTCCCACACTCAGGATACAGAAATCTCAATTACGGTGTATGCCTCTTGCCAGGCTCTAGAACTCCTGGAAAGAGTTTCTCTCTACACCCATATACAGAACTCTGGCAAACTGTGTCTCACTGCATTCAAGATACAGAACTCCCATAAGCTGCGTCTGCCACACTAGGCATACACAAAACCCGCATAGAGCGAATACCTGCTCATAGGCTGCAGAATTCTTGGAAACAGCTTCTCCCTACACTCTGATACAGAACTAAGGTAAAATGTGACTTTCGAATTCAGGGTTACAGAACTCCCATAAGCTGCGTCGGCTACACTCAGGCTACAGGAATCCCATAGACAGCGTATGCCTACTCTCACACTACAGAACTCTTGGAAACAGCTTCTCTCTACATTCAACATACAGAACTACTGGAAACTGCATCTCTCTACACTTAGGCTATAGAACTCCCAAAAGCTGCATCTCCTGCACGCAGCATACAGAATACCCACATATAGCGAATGCCTAATTCCAGGATACAGAAATCCTGGAAAGCGCTCCGCTCTACAACAAGGATAAGGATCTCCGGTAAACTGCTTCTCTCTATATCCAGGTAGCAGAGCTCCCCTAAGCGGCGTCTCCTACACTCAGCATACAGAAAACCCGCATATAGCGAATGCCTCATTCCAGGCTACAGAACTCCAGTAAACAGCTGCTCTCTACACCAAGGGTACAGAACTCCGGTAAACTGCTTCTCTCTATATCCAGGTAGCGGAGCTCCCAGAAGCGGCGTCTCCCACACTCAGGATACAGAAATCCCAATTACTGCGTATGCCTCTTGCCAGGCTCTAGAACTCCTGGAAACAGTTTCTCTCTACACCCATATACAGAACTCTGGAAAACTGTGTCTCACTGCATTCAAGATACAGAACTCCCATAAGCTGCGTCTGCCACACTAGGCATACACAAAACCCGCATAGAGCGAATACCTGCTCATAGGCTGCAGAATTCTTGCAAACAGCTTCTCCCTACACTCTGATACAGAACTAAGGTAAAATGTGACTTTCGAATTCAGGGTTACAGAACTCCCATAAGCTGCGTCGGCTACACTCAGGCTACAGGAATCCCATATCCAGCGTATGCCTACTCTCAGACTACAGAACTCTTGGAAACAGCTTCTCTCTACATTCAACATACAGAACTACTGGAAACTGCATCTCTCTACACTTAGGCTATAGAACTCCCGAAAGCTGCATCTCCTACACGCAGCATACAGAATACCCACATATAGCGAATGCCTAATTCCAGGATACAGAAATCCTGGAAAGCGCTCCGCTCTACTACAAGGATAAGGATCTCCGGTAAACTGCTTCTCTCTATATCCAGGTAGCAGAGCTCCCCTAAGCGGCGTCTCCTACACTCAGCATACAGAAAACACGCATATAGCGAATGCCTCATTCCAGGCTACAGAACTCCAGTAAACAGCTGCTCTCTACACCAAGGGTACAGAACTCCGGTAAACTGCTTCTCTCTATATCCAGGTAGCGGAGCTCCCAGAAGCGGCGTCTCCCACACTCAGGATACAGAAATCCCAATTACTGCGTATGCCTCTTGCCAGGCTCTAGAACTCCTGGAAACAGTTTCTCTCTACACCCATATACAGAACTCTGGCAAACTGTGTCTCACTGCATTCAAGATACAGAACTCCCATAAGCTGCGTCTGCCACACTAGGCATACACAAAACCCGCATAGAGCGAATACCTGCTCATAGGCTGCAGAATTCTTGCAAACAGCTTCTCCCTACACTCTGATACAGAACTAAGGTAAAATGGGACTTTCGAATTCAGGGTTACAGAACTCCCATAAGCTGCGTCGGCTACACTCAGGCTACAGGAATCCCATAGACAGCGTATGCCTACTCTCAGACTACAGAACGCTTGGAAACAGCTTCTCTCTACATTCAACATACAGAACTACTGGAAACTGCATCTCTCTACACTTAGGCTATAGAACTCCCGAAAGCTGCTTCTGCTACACGCAGCATACAGAATACCCACATATAGCGAATGTCTAAATCCAGGATACAGGATACAGAAATCCTGGAATGCGCTCCGCTCTACAACAAGGATAAGGATCTCCGGTAAACTGCTTCTCTCTATATCCAGGTAGCAGAGCTCCCCTAAGCGGCGTCTCCTACACTCAGCATACAGAAAACCCGCATATAGCGAATGCCTCATTCCTGGATACAGAACTCCAGTAAACAGCTGCTCTCTACACCAAGGGTACAGAACTCCGGTAAACTGCTTCTCTCTATATCCAGGTAGCGGAGCTCCCAGAAGCGGCGTCTCCCACACTCAGGATACAGAAATCCCAATTACTGCGTATGCCTCTTGCCAGGCTCTAGAACTCCTGGAAACAGTTTCTCTCTACACCCATATACAGAACTCTGGCAAACTGTGTCTCACTGCATTCAAGATACAGAACTCCCATAAGCTGCGTCTGCCACACTAGGCATACAGAAAACCCGCATAGAGCGAATACCTGCTCATAGGCTGCAGAATTCTTGGAAACAGCTTCTCCCTACACTCTGATACAGAACTTCGGTAAAATGTGACTTTCGAATTCAGGGTTACAGAACTCCCATAAGCTGCGTCGGCTACACTCAGGCTACAGGAATCCCATATCCAGCGTATGCCTACTCTCAGACTACAGAATTCTTGGAAACAGCTTCTCTCTACATTCAACATACAGAACTACTGGAAACTGCATCTCTCTACACTTAGGCTATAGAACTCCCGAAAGCTGCTTCTGCTACGCGCAGCATACAGAATACCAACATATAGCGAATGCCTAATTCCAGGATACAGGATACAGAAATCCTGGAAAGCGCTCCGCTCTACAACAAGGATAAGGATCTCCGGTAAACTGCTTCTCTTTATATCCAGGTAGCAGAGCTCCCCTAACGGCGTCTCCTACACTCAGCATACAGAAAACCCGCATATAGCGAATGCCTCATTCCAGGCTACAGAACTCCAGTAAACAGCTGCTCTCTACACCAAGGGTACAGAACTCCGGTAAACTGCTTCTCTCTATATCCAGGTAGCGGAGCTCCCAGAAGCGGCGTCTCCCACACTCAGGATACAGAAATCCCAATTACTGCGTATGCCTCTTGCCAGGCTCTAGAACTCCTGGAAACAGTTTCTCTCTACACCCATATACAGAACTCTGGCAAACTGTGTCTCACTGCATTCAAGATACAGAACTCCCATAAGCTGCGTCTGCCACACTAGGCATACACAAAACCCGCATAGAGCGAATACCTGCTCATAGGCTGCAGAATTCTTGCAAACAGCTTCTCCCTACACTCTGATACAGAACTAAGGTAAAATGTGACTTTGGAATTCAGGGTTACAGAACTCCCATAAGCTGCGTCGGCTACACTCAGGCTACAGGAATCCCATAGACAGCGTATGCCTACTCTCAGACTACAGAACGCTTGGAAACAGCTTCTCTCTACATTCAACATACAGAACTACTGGAAACTGCATCTCTCTACACTTAGGCTATAGAACTCCCGAAAGCTGCTTCTGCTACACGCAGCATACAGAATACCCACATATAGCGAATGCCTAAATCCAGGATACAGGATACAGAAATCCTGGAATGCGCTCCGCTCTACAACAAGGATAAGGATCTCCGGTAAACTGCTTCTCTCTATATCCAGGTAGCAGAGCTCCCATAAGCGGCGTCTCCTACACTCAGCATACAGAAAACCCGCATATAGCGAATGCCTCATTCCAGGATACAGAACTCCAGTAAACAGCTGCTCTCTACACCAAGGGTACAGAACTCCGGTAAACTGCTTCTCTCTATATCCAGGTAGCGGAGCTCCCAGAAGCGGCGTCTCCCACACTCAGGATACAGAAATCCCAATTACTGCGTATGCCTCTTGCCAGGCTCTAGAACTCCTGGAAACAGTTTCTCTCTACACCCATATACAGAACTCTGGCAAACTGTGTCTCACTGCATTCAAGATACAGAACTCCCATAAGCTGCGTCTGCCACACTAGGCATACACAAAACCCGCATAGAGCGAATACCTGCTCATAGGCTGCAGAATTCTTGCAAACAGCTTCTCCCTACACTCTGATACAGAACTAAGGTAAAATGTGACTTTCGAATTCAGGGTTACAGAACTCCCATAAGCTGCGTCGGCTACACTCAGGCTACAGGAATCCCATAGACAGCGTATGCCTACTCTCAGACTACAGAACGCTTGGAAACAGCTTCTCTCTACATTCAACATACAGAACTACTGGAAACTGCATCTCTCTACACTTAGGCTATAGAACTCCCGAAAGCTGCTTCTGCTACACGCAGCATACAGAATACCAACATATAGCGAATGCCTAAATCCAGGATACAGGATACAGAAATCCTGGAATGCGCTCCGCTCTACAACAAGGATAAGGATCTCCGGTAAACTGCTTCTCTCTATATCCAGGTAGCAGAGCTCCCATAAGCGGCGTCTCCTACACTCAGCATACAGAAAACCCGCATATAGCGAATGCCTCATTCCAGGATACAGAACTCCAGTAAACAGCTGCTCTCTACACCAAGGGTACAGAACTCCGGTAAACTGCTTCTCTCTATATCCAGGTAGCGGAGCTCCCAGAAGCGGCGTCTCCTACACTCAGCATATAGAAAACCCGCATATAGCGAATGCCTCATTCCAGGCTACAGAACTCCAGCAAACAGCTGCTCTCTACACCAAGGGTACAGAACTCCGGTAAACTGCTTCTCTCTATATCCAGGTAGCGGAGCTCCCAGAAGCGGCGTCTCCCACACTCAGGATACAGAAATCCCAATTACTGCGTATGCCTCTTGCGAGGCTCTAGAACTCCTGGAAACAGTTTCTCTCTACACCCATATACAGAACTCTGGCAAACTGTGTCTCACTGCATTCAAGATACAGAACTCCCATAAGCTGCGTCTGCCACACTAGGCATACACAAAACCCGCATAGAGCGAATACCTGCCCATAGGCTGCAGAATTCTTGGAAACAGATTCTCCCTACACTCTGATACAGAACTGCGGTAAAATGTGACTTTCGAATTCAGGGTTACAGAACTCCCATAAGCTGCGTCGGCTACACTCAGGCTACAGGAATCCCATAGACAGCGTATGCCTACTCTCAGACTACAGAACTCTTGGAAACAGCTTCTCTCTACATTCAACATACAGAACTACTGGAAACTGCATCTCTCTACACTTAGGCTATAGAACTCCCGAAAGCTGCTTCTGCTACACGCAGCATACAGAATACCCACATATAGCGAATGCCTAATTCCAGGATACAGAAATCCTGGAAAGCGCTCCGCTCTACTACAAGGATAAGGATCTCCGGTAAACTGCTTCTCTTTATATCCAGGTAGCAGAGCTCCCCTAAGCGGCGTCTCGTACACTCAGCATACAGAAAACCCGCATATAGCGAATGCCTCATTCCAGGCTACAGAACTCCAGCAAACAGCTGCTCTCTACACCAAGGGTACAGAACTCCGGTAAACTGCTTCTCTCTATATCCAGGTAGCGGAGCTCCCAGAAGCGGCGTCTCCCACACACAGGATACAGAAATCCCAATTACTGCGTATGCCTCTTGCCAGGCTCTAGAACTCCTGGAAACAGTTTCTCTCTACACCCATATACAGAACTCTGGCAAACTGTGTCTCACTGCATTCAAGATACAGAACTCCCATAAGCTGTGTCTGCCACACTAGGCATACACAAAACCCGCATAGAGCGAATACCTGCTCATAGGCTGCAGAATTCTTGGAAACAGCTTCTCCCTACACTCTGATACAGAACTTCGGTAAAATGTGACTTTCGAATTCAGGGTTACAGAACTCCCATAAGCTGCGTCGGCTACACTCAGGCTACAGGAATCCCATAGACAGCGTATGCCTACTCTCAGACTACAGAACTCTTGGAAACAGCTTCTCTCTACATTCAACATACAGAACTACTGGAAACTGCATCTCTCTACACTTAGGCTATAGAACTCCCGAAAGCTGCTTCTGCTACACGCAGCATACAGAATACCCACATATAGCGAATGCCTAATTCCAGGATACAGGATATAGAAATCCTGGAATGCGCTCCGCTCTACAACAAGGATAAGGATCTCCGGTAAACTGCTTCTCTCTATATCCAGGTAGCAGAGCTCCCAGAAGCGGCGTCTCCTACACTCAGCATACAGAAAACCCGCATATAGCGAATGCCTCATTCCAGGCTACAGAACTCCAGTAAACAGCTGCTCTCTACACCAAGGGTACAGAACTCCGGTAAACTGCTTCTCTCTATATCCAGGTAGCGGAGCTCCCAGAAGCGGCGTCTCCCACACTCAGGATACAGAAATCCCAATTACTGCGTATGCCTCTTGCCAGGCTCTAGAACTCCTGGAAACAGTTTCTCTCTACACCCATATACAGAACTCTGGCAAACTGTGTCTCACTGCATTCAAGATACAGAACTCCCATAAGCTGCGTCTGCCACACTAGGCATACACAAAACCCGCATAGAGCGAATACCTGCTCATAGGCTGCAGAATTCTTGCAAACAGCTTCTCCCTACACTCTGATACAGAACTAAGGTAAAATGTGACTTTCGAATTCAGGGTTACAGAACTCCCATAAGCTGCGTCGGCTACACTCAGGCTACAGGAATCCCATAGACAGCGTATGCCTACTCTCAGACTACAGAACGCTTGGAAACAGCTTCTCTCTACATTCAACATACAGAACTACTGGAAACTGCATCTCTCTACACTTAGGCTATAGAACTCCCGAAAGCTGCTTCTGCTACACGCAGCATACAGAATACCCACATATAGCGAATGCCTAAATCCAGGATACAGGATACAGAAATCCTGGAATGCGCTCCGCTCTACAACAAGGATAAGGATCTCCGGTAAACTGCTTCTCTCTATATCCAGGTAGCAGAGCTCCCATAAGCGGCGTCTCCTACACTCAGCATACAGAAAACCCGCATATAGCGAATGCCTCATTCCAGGATACAGAACTCCAGTAAACAGCTGCTCTCTACACCAAGGGTACAGAACTCCGGTAAACTGCTTCTCTCTATATCCAGGTAGCGGAGCTCCCAGAAGCGGCGTCTCCTACACTCAGCATACAGAAAACCCGCATATAGCGAATGCCTCATTCCAGGCTACAGAACTCCAGCAAACAGCTGCTTTCTACACCAAGGGTACAGAACTCCGGTAAACTGCTTCTCTCTATATCCAGGTAGCGGAGCTCCCAGAAGCGGCGTCTCCCACACTCAGGATACAGAAATCCCAATTACTGCGTATGCCTCTTGCCAGGCTCTAGAACTCCTGGAAACAGTTTCTCTCTACACCCATATACAGAACTCTGGCAAACTGTGTCTCACTGCATTCAAGATACAGAACTCCCATAAGCTGCGTCTGCCACACTAGGCATACACAAAACCCGCATAGAGCGAATACCTGCTCATAGGCTGCAGAATTCTTGGAAATAGATTCTCCCTACACTCTGATACAGAACTGCGGTAAAATGTGACTTTCGAATTCAGGGTTACAGAACTCCCATAAGCTGCGTCGGCTACACTCAGGCTACAGGAATCCCATAGACAGCGTATGCCTACTCTCAGACTACAGAACTCTTGGAAACAGCTTCTCTCTACATTCAACATACAGAACTACTGGAAACTGCATCTCTCTACACTTAGGCTATAGAACTCCCGAAAGCTGCTTCTGCTACACGCAGCATACAGAATACCCACATATAGCGAATGCCTAATTCCAGGATACAGAAATCCTGGAAAGCGCTCCGCTCTACTACAAGGATAAGGATCTCCGGTAAACTGCTTCTCTTTATATCCAGGTAGCAGAGCTCCCCTAAGCGGCGTCTCGTACACTCAGCATACAGAAAACCCGCATATAGCGAATGCCTCATTCCAGGCTACAGAACTCCAGCAAACAGCTGCTCTCTACACCAAGGGTACAGAACTCCGGTAAACTGCTTCTCTCTATATCCAGGTAGCGGAGCTCCCAGAAGCGGCGTCTCCCACACACAGGATACAGAAATCCCAATTACTGCGTATGCCTCTTGCCAGGCTCTAGAACTCCTGGAAACAGTTTCTCTCTACACCCATATACAGAACTCTGGAAAACTGTGTCTCACTGCATTCAAGATACAGAACTCCCATAAGCTGCGTCTGCCACACTAGGCATACACAAAACCCGCATAGAGCGAATACCTGCTCATAGGCTGCAGAATTCTTGCAAACAGCTTCTCCCTACACTCTGATACAGAACTAAGGTAAAATGTGACTTTCGAATTCAGGGTTACAGAACTCCCATAAGCTGCGTCGGCTACACTCAGGCTACAGGAATCCCATAGACAGCGTATGCCTACTCTCAGACTACAGAACTCTTGGAAACAGCTTCTCTCTACATTCAACATACAGAACTACTGGAAACTGCATCTCTCTACACTTAGGCTATAGAACTCCCGAAAGCTGCTTCTGCTACACGCAGCATACAGAATACCCACATATAGCGAATGCCTAATTCCAGGATACAGGATATAGAAATCCTGGAATGCGCTCTGCTCTACAACAAGGATAAGGATCTCCGGTAAACTGCTTCTCTCTATATCCAGGTAGCAGAGCTCCCCTAAGCGGCGTCTCCTACACTCAGCATACAGAAAACCCGCATATAGCGAATGCCTCATTCCAGGCTACAGAACTCCAGTAAACAGCTGCTCTCTACACCAAGGGTACAGAACTCCGGTAAACTGCTTCTCTCTATATCCAGGTAGCGGAGCTCCCAGAAGCGGCGTCTCCCACACTCAGGATACAGAAATCCCAATTACTGCGTATGCCTCTTGCCAGGCTCTAGAACTCCTGGAAACAGTTTCTCTCTACACCCATATACAGAACTCTGGCAAACTGTGTCTCACTGCATTCAAGATACAGAACTCCCATAAGCTGCGTCTGCCACACTAGGCATACACAAAACCCGCATAGAGCGAATACCTGCTCATAGGCTGCAGAATTCTTGCAAACAGCTTCTCCCTACACTCTGATACAGAACTAAGGTAAAATGTGACTTTCGAATTCAGGGTTACAGAACTCCCATAAGCTGCGTCGGCTACACTCAGGCTACAGGAATCCCATAGACAGCGTATGCCTACTCTCAGACTACAGAACGCTTGGAAACAGCTTCTCTCTACATTCAACATACAGAACTACTGGAAACTGCATCTCTCTACACTTAGGCTATAGAACTCCCGAAAGCTGCTTCTGCTACACGCAGCATACAGAATACCCACATATAGCGAATGCCTAAATCCAGGATACAGGATACAGAAATCCTGGAATGCGCTCCGCTCTACAACAAGGATAAGGATCTCCGGTAAACTGCTTCTCTCTATATCCAGGTAGCAGAGCTCCCATAAGCGGCGTCTCCTACACTCAGCATACAGAAAACCCGCATATAGCGAATGCCTCATTCCAGGATACAGAACTCCAGTAAACAGCTGCTCTCTACACCAAGGGTACAGAACTCCGGTAAACTGCTTCTCTCTATATCCAGGTAGCGGAGCTCCCAGAAGCGGCGTCTCCTACACTCAGCATACAGAAAACCCGCATATAGCGAATGCCTCATTCCAGGCTACAGAACTCCAGCAAACAGCTGCTTTCTACACCAAGGGTACAGAACTCCGGTAAACTGCTTCTCTCTATATCCAGGTAGCGGAGCTCCCAGAAGCGGCGTCTCCCACACTCAGGATACAGAAATCCCAATTACTGCGTATGCCTCTTGCCAGGCTCTAGAACTCCTGGAAACAGTTTCTCTCTACACCCATATACAGAACTCTGGCAAACTGTGTCTCACTGCATTCAAGATACAGAACTCCCATAAGCTGCGTCTGCCACACTAGGCATACACAAAACCCGCATAGAGCGAATACCTGCTCATAGGCTGCAGAATTCTTGGAAATAGATTCTCCCTACACTCTGATACAGAACTGCGGTAAAATGTGACTTTCGAATTCAGGGTTACAGAACTCCCATAAGCTGCGTCGGCTACACTCAGGCTACAGGAATCCCATAGACAGCGTATGCCTACTCTCAGACTACAGAACTCTTGGAAACAGCTTCTCTCTACATTCAACATACAGAACTACTGGAAACTGCATCTCTCTACACTTAGGCTATAGAACTCCCGAAAGCTGCTTCTGCTACACGCAGCATACAGAATACCCACATATAGCGAATGCCTAATTCCAGGATACAGAAATCCTGGAAAGCGCTCCGCTCTACTACAAGGATAAGGATCTCCGGTAAACTGCTTCTCTTTATATCCAGGTAGCAGAGCTCCCCTAAGCGGCGTCTCGTACACTCAGCATACAGAAAACCCGCATATAGCGAATGCCTCATTCCAGGCTACAGAACTCCAGCAAACAGCTGCTCTCTACACCAAGGGTACAGAACTCCGGTAAACTGCTTCTCTCTATATCCAGGTAGCGGAGCTCCCAGAAGCGGCGTCTCCCACACACAGGATACAGAAATCCCAATTACTGCGTATGCCTCTTGCCAGGCTCTAGAACTCCTGGAAACAGTTTCTCTCTACACCCATATACAGAACTCTGGAAAACTGTGTCTCACTGCATTCAAGATACAGAACTCCCATAAGCTGCGTCTGCCACACTAGGCATACACAAAACCCGCATAGAGCGAATACCTGCTCATAGGCTGCAGAATTCTTGCAAACAGCTTCTCCCTACACTCTGATACAGAACTAAGGTAAAATGTGACTTTCGAATTCAGGGTTACAGAACTCCCATAAGCTGCGTCGGCTACACTCAGGCTACAGGAATCCCATAGACAGCGTATGCCTACTCTCAGACTACAGAACTCTTGGAAACAGCTTCTCTCTACATTCAACATACAGAACTACTGGAAACTGCATCTCTCTACACTTAGGCTATAGAACTCCCGAAAGCTGCTTCTGCTACACGCAGCATACAGAATACCCACATATAGCGAATGCCTAATTCCAGGATACAGGATATAGAAATCCTGGAATGCGCTCTGCTCTACAACAAGGATAAGGATCTCCGGTAAACTGCTTCTCTCTATATCCAGGTAGCAGAGCTCCCCTAAGCGGCGTCTCCTACACTCAGCATACAGAAAACCCGCATATAGCGAATGCCTCATTCCAGGCTACAGAACTCCAGTAAACAGCTGCTCTCTACACCAAGGGTACAGAACTCCGGTAAACTGCTTCTCTCTATATCCAGGTAGCGGAGCTCCCAGAAGCGGCGTCTCCCACACTCAGGATACAGAAATCCCAATTACTGTGTATGCCTCTTGCCAGGCTCTAGAACTCCTGGAAAGTGTTTCTCTCTACACCCATATACAGAACTCTGGCAAACTGTGTCTCACTGCATTCAAGATACAGAACTCCCATAAGCTGCGTCTGCCACACTAGGCATACACAAAACCCGCATAGAGCGAATACCTGCTCATAGGCTGCAGAATTCTTGGAAACAGCTTCTCCCTACACTCTGATACAGAACTAAGGTAAAATGTGACTTTCTAATTCAGGGTTGCAGAACTCCCATAAGCTGCGTCGGCTACACTCAGGCTACAGGAATCCCATAGACAGCGTATGCCTACTCTCAGACTACAGAACGCTTGGAAACAGCTTCTCTCTACATTCAACATACAGAACTACTGGAAACTGCATCTCTCTACACTTAGGCTATAGAACTCCCAAAAGCTGCATCTCCTACACGCAGCATACAGAATACCCACATATAGCAAATGCCTAATTCCAGGATACAGAAATCCTGGAAAGCGCTCCGCTCTACAACAAGGATAAGGATCTCTGGTAAACTGCTTCTCACTATTTCCAGGTAGCAGAGCTCCCCTAAGCGGCGTCTCCTACACTCAGCATACAGAAAACCTGCATATAGCGAACGCCTCATTCCAGGCTACAGAACTCCAGTAAACAGCTGCTCTCTACACCAAGGGTACAGAACTCCGGTAAACTGCTTCTCTCTATATCCAGGTAGCGGAGCTTCCCGAAGCGGCATCTCCCACACTCAGGATACAGAAACTCCAATTACTGCGTATGCCTCTTGCCAGGCTATAGAACTCCTGGGAACAGTTTTTCTCTACACCCACATACAGAATTCTGGCAAACTGTGTCTCACTTCATTCAAGATACAGAACTCCCATAAGCTGCGTCTAGCACACTAGCCGTACAGAAAACCCGCATAGAGCGAATACCTGCTCATAGGCTGCAGAATTCTTGGAAACAGCTTCTCCCTACACTCTGATACAGAACTTCGGTAAAATGTGACTTTCGAATTCAGGGTTACAGAACTCCCATAAGCTGCGTCGGCTACACTCAGGCTACAGGAATCCCATATCCAGCGTATGGCTACTCTCAGACTACAGAACGCTTGGAAACAGCTTCTCTCTACATTCAACATACAGAACTACTGGAAACTGCATCTCTCTACACTTAGGCTATAGAACTCCCGAAAGCTGCTTCTGCTACACGCAGCATACAGAATACTCACATATAGCGAATGCCTAATTCCAGGATACAGGATACAGAAATCCTGGAAAGCGCTCCGCTCTACAACAAGGATAAGGATCTCCGGTAAACTGCTTCTCTCTATATCCAGGTAGCGGAGCTCCCCTAACGGCGTCTCCTACACTCAGCATACAGAAAACCCGCATATAGCGAATGCCTCATTCCAGGCTACAGAACTCCAGCAAACAGCTGCTCTCTACACCAAGGGTACAGAACTCCGGTAAACTGCTTCTCTCTATATCCAGGTAGCGGAGCTCCCAGAAGCGGCGTCTCCCACACTCAGGATACAGAAATCCCAATTACTGCGTATGCCTCTTGCCAGGCTCTAGAACTCCTGGAAACAGTTTCTCTCTACACCCATATACAGAACTCTGGCAAATTGTGTCTCACTGCATTCAAGATACAGAACTCCCATAAGCTGCGTCTGCCACACTAGGCATACACAAAACCCGCATAGAGCGAATACCTGCTCATAGGCTGCAGAATTCTTGCAAACAGCTTCTCCCTACACTCTGATACAGAACTTCGGTAAAATGTGACTTTCGAATTCAGGGTTACAGAACTCCCATAAGCTGCGTCGGCTACACTCAGGCTACAGGAATCCCATATCCAGCGTATGCCTACTCTCAGACTACAGAATTCTTGGAAACAGCTTCTCTCTACATTCAACATACAGAACTACTGGAAACTGCATCTCTCTACACTTAGGCTATAGAACTCCCGAAAGCTGCTTCTGCTACGCGCAGCATACAGAATACCCACATATAGCGAATGCCTAATTCCAGGATACAGGATACAGAAATCCTGGAAAGCGCTCCGCTCTACAACATGGATAAGGATCTCCGGTAAACTGCTTCTCTCTATATCCAGGTAGCAGAGCTCCCCTAACGGCGTCTCCTACACTCAGCATACAGAAAACCCGCATATAGCGAATGCCTCATTCCAGGCTACAGAACTCCAGTAAACAGCTGCTCTCTACACCAAGGGTACAGAACTCCGGTAAACTGCTTCTCTCTATATCCAGGTAGCGGAGCTCCCAGAAGCGGCGTCTCCCACACTCAGGATACAGAAATCCCAATTACTGCGTATGCCTCTTGCCAGGCTCTAGAACTCCTGGAAACAGTTTCTCTCTACACCCATATACAGAACTCTGGCAAACTGTGTCTCACTGCATTCAAGATACAGAACTCCCATAAGCTGCGTCTGCCACACTAGGCATACACAAAACCCGCATAGAGCGAATACCTGCTCATAGGCTGCAGAATTCTTGCAAACAGCTTCTCCCTACACTCTGATACAGAACTAAGGTAAAATGTGACTTTCGAATTCAGGGTTACAGAACTCCCATAAGCTGCGTCGGCTACACTCAGGCTACAGGAATCCCATAGACAGCGTATGCCTACTCTCAGACTACAGAACGCTTGGAAACAGCTTCTCTCTACATTCAACATACAGAACTACTGGAAACTGCATCTCTCTACACTTAGGCTATAGAACTCCCGAAAGCTGCTTCTGCTACACGCAGCATACAGAATACCCACATATAGCGAATGCCTAAATCCAGGATACAGGATACAGAAATCCTGGAATGCGCTCCGCTCTACAACAAGGATAAGGATCTCCGGTAAACTGCTTCTCTCTATATCCAGGTAGCAGAGCTCCCATAAGCGGCGTCTCCTACACTCAGCATACAGAAAACCCGCATATAGCGAATGCCTCATTCCAGGATACAGAACTCCAGTAAACAGCTGCTCTCTACACCAAGGGTACAGAACTCCGGTAAACTGCTTCTCTCTATATCCAGGTAGCGGAGCTCCCAGAAGCGGCGTCTCCCACACTCAGGATACAGAAATCCCAATTACTGCGTATGCCTCTTGCCAGGCTCTAGAACTCCTGGAAAGAGTTTCTCTCTACACCCATATACAGAACTCTGGCAAACTGTGTCTCACTGCATTCAAGATACAGAACTCCCATAAGCTGCGTCTGCCACACTAGGCATACACAAAACCCGCATAGAGCGAATACCTGCTCATAGGCTGCAGAATTCTTGCAAACAGCTTCTCCCTACACTCTGATACAGAACTTCGGTAAAATGTGACTTTCGAATTCAGGGTTACAGAACTCCCATAAGCTGCGTCGGCTACACTCAGGCTACAGGAATCCCATATCCAGCGTATGCCTACTCTCAGACTACAGAATTCTTGGAAACAGCTTCTCTCTACATTCAACATACAGAACTACTGGAAACTGCATCTCTCTACACTTAGGCTATAGAACTCCCGAAAGCTGCTTCTGCTACGCGCAGCATACAGAATACCCACATATAGCGAATGCCTAATTCCAGGATACAGGATACAGAAATCCTGGAAAGCGCTCCGCTCTACAACATGGATAAGGATCTCCGGTAAACTGCTTCTCTCTATATCCAGGTAGCAGAGCTCCCCTAACGGCGTCTCCTACACTCAGCATACAGAAAACCCGCATATAGCGAATGCCTCATTCCAGGCTACAGAACTCCAGTAAACAGCTGCTCTCTACACCAAGGGTACAGAACTCCGGTAAACTGCTTCTCTCTATATCCAGGTAGCGGAGCTCCCAGAAGCGGCGTCTCCCACACTCAGGATACAGAAATCCCAATTACTGCGTATGCCTCTTGCCAGGCTCTAGAACTCCTGGAAACAGTTTCTCTCTACACCCATATACAGAACTCTGGCAAACTGTGTCTCACTGCATTCAAGATACAGAACTCCCATAAGCTGCGTCTGCCACACTAGGCATACACAAAACCCGCATAGAGCGAATACCTGCTCATAGGCTGCAGAATTCTTGCAAACAGCTTCTCCCTACACTCTGATACAGAACTAAGGTAAAATGTGACTTTCGAATTCAGGGTTACAGAACTCCCATAAGCTGCGTCGGCTACACTCAGGCTACAGGAATCCCATAGACAGCGTATGCCTACTCTCAGACTACAGAACGCTTGGAAACAGCTTCTCTCTACATTCAACATACAGAACTACTGGAAACTGCATCTCTCTACACTTAGGCTATAGAACTCCCGAAAGCTGCTTCTGCTACACGCAGCATACAGAATACCCACATATAGCGAATGCCTAAATCCAGGATACAGGATACAGAAATCCTGGAATGCGCTCCTCTCTACAACAAGGATAAGGATCTCCGGTAAACTGCTTCTCTCTATATCCAGGTAGCAGAGCTCCCATAAGCGGCGTCTCCTACACTCAGCATACAGAAAACCCGCATATAGCGAATGCCTCATTCCAGGATACAGAACTCCAGTAAACAGCTGCTCTCTACACCAAGGGTACAGAACTCCGGTAAACTGCTTCTCTCTATATCCAGGTAGCGGAGCTCCCAGAAGCGGCGTCTCCTACACTCAGCATACAGAAAACCCGCATATAGCGAATGCCTCATTCCAGGCTACAGAACTCCAGCAAACAGCTGCTCTCTACACCAAGGGTACAGAACTCCGGTAAACTGCTTCTCTCTATATCCAGGTAGCGGAGCTCCCAGAAGCGGCGTCTCCCACACTCAGGATACAGAAATCCCAATTACTGCGTATGCCTCTTGCGAGGCTCTAGAACTCCTGGAAACAGTTTCTCTCTACACCCATATACAGAACTCTGGCAAACTGTGTCTCACTGCATTCAAGATACAGAACTCCCATAAGCTGCGTCTGCCACACTAGGCATACACAAAACCCGCATAGAGCGAATACCTGCTCATAGGCTGCAGAATTCTTGGAAACAGCTTCTCCCTACACTCTGATACAGAACTAAGGTAAAATGTGACTTTCTAATTCAGGGTTACAGAACTCCCATAAGCTGCGTCGGCTACACTCAGGCTACAGGAATCCCATAGACAGCGTATGCCTACTCTCAGACTACAGAACTCTTGGAAACAGCTTCTCTCTACATTCAACATACAGAACTACTGGAAACTGCATCTCTCTACACTTAGGCTATAGAACTCCCGAAAGCTGCTTCTGCTACACGCAGCATACAGAATACCCACATATAGCGAATGCCTAATTCCAGGATACAGAAATCCTGGAAAGCGCTCCGCTCTACTACAAGGATAAGGATCTCCGGTAAACTGCTTCTCTTTATATCCAGGTAGCAGAGCTCCCCTAAGCGGCGTCTCGTACACTCAGCATACAGAAAACCCGCATATAGCGAATGCCTCATTCCAGGCTACAGAACTCCAGCAAACAGCTGCTCTCTACACCAAGGGTACAGAACTCCGGTAAACTGCTTCTCTCTATATCCAGGTAGCGGAGCTCCCAGAAGCGGCGTCTCCCACACACAGGATACAGAAATCCCAATTACTGCGTATGCCTCTTGCCAGGCTCTAGAACTCCTGGAAACAGTTTCTCTCTACACCCATATACAGAACTCTGGCAAACTGTGTCTCACTGCATTCAAGATACAGAACTCCCATAAGCTGTGTCTGCCACACTAGGCATACACAAAACCCGCATAGAGCGAATACCTGCTCATAGGCTGCAGAATTCTTGGAAACAGCTTCTCCCTACACTCTGATACAGAACTTCGGTAAAATGTGACTTTCGAATTCAGGGTTACAGAACTCCCATAAGCTGCGTCGGCTACACTCAGGCTACAGGAATCCCATAGACAGCGTATGCCTACTCTCAGACTACAGAACTCTTGGAAACAGCTTCTCTCTACATTCAACATACAGAACTACTGGAAACTGCATCTCTCTACACTTAGGCTATAGAACTCCCGAAAGCTGCTTCTGCTACACGCAGCATACAGAATACCCACATATAGCGAATGCCTAATTCCAGGATACAGGATATAGAAATCCTGGAATGCGCTCCGCTCTACAACAAGGATAAGGATCTCCGGTAAACTGCTTCTCTCTATATCCAGGTAGCAGAGCTCCCCTAAGCGGCGTCTCCTACACTCAGCATACAGAAAACCCGCATATAGCGAATGCCTCATTCCAGGCTACAGAACTCCAGTAAACAGCTGCTCTCTACACCAAGGGTACAGAACTCCGGTAAACTGCTTCTCTCTATATCCAGGTAGCGGAGCTCCCAGAAGCGGCGTCTCCCACACTCAGGATACAGAAATCCCAATTACTGCGTATGCCTCTTGCCAGGCTCTAGAACTCCTGGAAACAGTTTCTCTCTACACCCATATACAGAACTCTGGCAAACTGTGTCTCACTGCATTCAAGATACAGAACTCCCATAAGCTGCGTCTGCCACACTAGGCATACACAAAACCCGCATAGAGCGAATACCTGCTCATAGGCTGCAGAATTCTTGCAAACAGCTTCTCCCTACACTCTGATACAGAACTAAGGTAAAATGTGACTTTCGAATTCAGGGTTACAGAACTCCCATAAGCTGTGTCGGCTACACTCAGGCTACAGGAATCCCATAGACAGCGTATGCCTACTCTCAGACTACAGAACGCTTGGAAACAGCTTCTCTCTACATTCAACATACAGAACTACTGGAAACTGCATCTCTCTACACTTAGGCTATAGAACTCCCGAAAGCTGCTTCTGCTACACGCAGCATACAGAATACCCACATATAGCGAATGCCTAAATCCAGGATACAGGATACAGAAATCCTGGAATGCGCTCCGCTCTACAACAAGGATAAGGATCTCCGGTAAACTGCTTCTCTCTATATCCAGGTAGCAGAGCTCCCATAAGCGGCGTCTCCTACACTCAGCATACAGAAAACCCGCATATAGCGAATGCCTCATTCCAGGATACAGAACTCCAGTAAACAGCTGCTCTCTACACCAAGGGTACAGAACTCCGGTAAACTGCTTCTCTCTATATCCAGGTAGCGGAGCTCCCAGAAGCGGCGTCTCCTACACTCAGCATACAGAAAACCCGCATATAGCGAATGCCTCATTCCAGGCTACAGAACTCCAGCAAACAGCTGCTTTCTACACCAAGGGTACAGAACTCCGGTAAACTGCTTCTCTCTATATCCAGGTAGCGGAGCTCCCAGAAGCGGCGTCTCCCACACTCAGGATACAGAAATCCCAATTACTGCGTATGCCTCTTGCCAGGCTCTAGAACTCCTGGAAACAGTTTCTCTCTACACCCATATACAGAACTCTGGCAAACTGTGTCTCACTGCATTCAAGATACAGAACTCCCATAAGCTGCGTCTGCCACACTAGGCATACACAAAACCCGCATAGAGCGAATACCTGCTCATAGGCTGCAGAATTCTTGGAAATAGATTCTCCCTACACTCTGATACAGAACTAAGGTAAAATGTGACTTTCGAATTCAGGGTTACAGAACTCCCATAAGCTGCGTCGGCTACACTCAGGCTACAGGAATCCCATAGACAGCGTATGCCTACTCTCAGACTACAGAACTCTTGGAAACAGCTTCTCTCTACATTCAACATACAGAACTACTGGAAACTGCATCTCTCTACACTTAGGCTATAGAACTCCCGAAAGCTGCTTCTGCTACACGCAGCATACAGAATACCCACATATAGCGAATGCCTAATTCCAGGATACAGAAATCCTGGAAAGCGCTCCGCTCTACTACAAGGATAAGGATCTCCGGTAAACTGCTTCTCTTTATATCCAGGTAGCAGAGCTCCCCTAAGCGGCGTCTCCTACACTCAGCATACAGAAAACCCGCATATAGCGAATGCCTCATTCCAGGCTACAGAACTCCAGCAAACAGCTGCTCTCTACACCAAGGGTACAGAACTCCGGTAAACTGCTTCTCTCTATATCCAGGTAGCGGAGCTCCCAGAAGCGGCGTCTCCCACACACAGGATACAGAAATCCCAATTACTGCGTATGCCTCTTGCCAGGCTCTAGAACTCCTGGAAACAGTTTCTCTCTACACCCATATACAGAACTCTGGCAAACTGTGTCTCACTGCATTCAAGATACAGAACTCCCATAAGCTGCGTCTGCCACACTAGGCATACACAAAACCCGCATAGAGCGAATACCTGCTCATAGGCTGCAGAATTCTTGCAAACAGCTTCTCCCTACACTCTGATACAGAACTAAGGTAAAATGTGACTTTCGAATTCAGGGTTACAGAACTCCCATAAGCTGCGTCGGCTACACTCAGGCTACAGGAATCCCATAGACAGCGTATGCCTACTCTCAGACTACAGAACTCTTGGAAACAGCTTCTCTCTACATTCAACATACAGAACTACTGGAAACTGCATCTCTCTACACTTAGGCTATAGAACTCCCGAAAGCTGCTTCTGCTACACGCAGCATACAGAATACCCACATATAGCGAATGCCTAATTCCAGGATACAGGATATAGAAATCCTGGAATGCGCTCTGCTCTACAACAAGGATAAGGATCTCCGGTAAACTGCTTCTCTCTATATCCAGGTAGCAGAGCTCCCCTAAGCGGCGTCTCCTACACTCAGCATACAGAAAACCCGCATATAGCGAATGCCTCATTCCAGGCTACAGAACTCCAGTAAACAGCTGCTCTCTACACCAAGGGTACAGAACTCCGGTAAACTGCTTCTCTCTATATCCAGGTAGCGGAGCTCCCAGAAGCGGCGTCTCCCACACTCAGGATACAGAAATCCCAATTACTGTGTATGCCTCTTGCCAGGCTCTAGAACTCCTGGAAAGTGTTTCTCTCTACACCCATATACAGAACTCTGGCAAACTGTGTCTCACTGCATTCAAGATACAGAACTCCCATAAGCTGCGTCTGCCACACTAGGCATACACAAAACCCGCATAGAGCGAATACCTGCTCATAGGCTGCAGAATTCTTGCAAACAGCTTCTCCCTACACTCTGATACAGAACTTCGGTAAAATGTGACTTTCGAATTCAGGGTTACAGAACTCCCATAAGCTGCGTCGGCTACACTCAGGCTACAGGAATCCCATATCCAGCGTATGCCTACTCTCAGACTACAGAATTCTTGGAAACAGCTTCTCTCTACATTCAACATACAGAACTACTGGAAACTGCATCTCTCTACACTTAGGCTATAGAACTCCCGAAAGCTGCTTCTGCTACGCGCAGCATACAGAATACCCACATATAGCGAATGCCTAATTCCAGGATACAGGATACAGAAATCCTGGAAAGCGCTCCGCTCTACAACATGGATAAGGATCTCCGGTAAACTGCTTCTCTCTATATCCAGGTAGCAGAGCTCCCATAAGCGGCGTCTCCTACACTCAGCATACAGAAAACCCGCATATAGCGAATGCCTCATTCCAGGATACAGAACTCCAGTAAACAGCTGCTCTCTACACCAAGGGTACAGAACTCCGGTAAACTGCTTCTCTCTATATCCAGGTAGCGGAGCTCCCAGAAGCGGCGTCTCCTACACTCAGCATACAGAAAACCCGCATATAGCGAATGCCTCATTCCAGGCTACAGAACTCCAGCAAACAGCTGCTCTCTACACGAAGGGTACAGAACTCCGGTAAACTGCTTCTCTCTATATCCAGGTAGCGGAGCTCCCAGAAGCGGCGTCTCCCACACTCAGGATACAGAAATCCCAATTACTGCGTATGCCTCTTGCGAGGCTCTAGAACTCCTGGAAACAGTTTCTCTCTACACCCATATACAGAACTCTGGCAAACTGTGTCTCACTGCATTCAAGATACAGAACTCCCATAAGCTGCGTCTGCCACACTAGGCATACACAAAACCCGCATAGAGCGAATACCTGCTCATAGGCTGCAGAATTCTTGGAAACAGCTTCTCCCTACACTCTGATACAGAACTAAGGTAAAATGTGACTTTCTAATTCAGGGTTACAGAACTCCCATAAGCTGCGTCGGCTACACTCAGGCTACAGGAATCCCATAGACAGCGTATGCCTACTCTCAGACTACAGAACTCTTGGAAACAGCTTCTCTCTACATTCAACATACAGAACTACTGGAAACTGCATCTCTCTACACTTAGGCTATAGAACTCCCGAAAGCTGCTTCTGCTACACGCAGCATACAGAATACCCACATATAGCGAATGCCTAATTCCAGGATACAGAAATCCTGGAAAGCGCTCCGCTCTACTACAAGGATAAGGATCTCCGGTAAACTGCTTCTCTTTATATCCAGGTAGCAGAGCTCCCCTAAGCGGCGTCTCCTACACTCAGCATACAGAAAACCCGCATATAGCGAATGCCTCATTCCAGGCTACAGAACTCCAGCAAACAGCTGCTCTCTACACCAAGGGTACAGAACTCCGGTAAACTGCTTCTCTCTATATCCAGGTAGCGGAGCTCCCAGAAGCGGCGTCTCCCACACACAGGATACAGAAATCCCAATTACTGCGTATGCCTCTTGCCAGGCTCTAGAACTCCTGGAAACAGTTTCTCTCTACACCCATATACAGAACTCTGGCAAACTGTGTCTCACTGCATTCAAGATACAGAACTCCCATAAGCTGTGTCTGCCACACTAGGCATACACAAAACCCGCATAGAGCGAATACCTGCTCATAGGCTGCAGAATTCTTGGAAACAGCTTCTCCCTACACTCTGATACAGAACTTCGGTAAAATGTGACTTTCGAATTCAGGGTTACAGAACTCCCATAAGCTGCGTCGGCTACACTCAGGCTACAGGAATCCCATAGACAGCGTATGCCTACTCTCAGACTACAGAACTCTTGGAAACAGCTTCTCTCTACATTCAACATACAGAACTACTGGAAACTGCATCTCTCTACACTTAGGCTATAGAACTCCCGAAAGCTGCTTCTGCTACACGCAGCATACAGAATACCCACATATAGCGAATGCCTAATTCCAGGATACAGGATATAGAAATCCTGGAATGCGCTCCGCTCTACAACAAGGATAAGGATCTCCGGTAAACTGCTTCTCTCTATATCCAGGTAGCAGAGCTCCCCTAAGCGGCGTCTCCTACACTCAGCATACAGAAAACCCGCATATAGCGAATGCCTCATTCCAGGCTACAGAACTCCAGTAAACAGCTGCTCTCTACACCAAGGGTACAGAACTCCGGTAAACTGCTTCTCTCTATATCCAGGTAGCGGAGCTCCCAGAAGCGGCGTCTCCCACACTCAGGATACAGAAATCCCAATTACTGCGTATGCCTCTTGCCAGGCTCTAGAACTCCTGGAAACAGTTTCTCTCTACACCCATATACAGAACTCTGGCAAACTGTGTCTCACTGCATTCAAGATACAGAACTCCCATAAGCTGCGTCTGCCACACTAGGCATACACAAAACCCGCATAGAGCGAATACCTGCTCATAGGCTGCAGAATTCTTGCAAACAGCTTCTCCCTACACTCTGATACAGAACTAAGGTAAAATGTGACTTTCGAATTCAGGGTTACAGAACTCCCATAAGCTGTGTCGGCTACACTCAGGCTACAGGAATCCCATAGACAGCGTATGCCTACTCTCAGACTACAGAACGCTTGGAAACAGCTTCTCTCTACATTCAACATACAGAACTACTGGAAACTGCATCTCTCTACACTTAGGCTATAGAACTCCCGAAAGCTGCTTCTGCTACACGCAGCATACAGAATACCCACATATAGCGAATGCCTAAATCCAGGATACAGGATACAGAAATCCTGGAATGCGCTCCGCTCTACAACAAGGATAAGGATCTCCGGTAAACTGCTTCTCTCTATATCCAGGTAGCAGAGCTCCCATAAGCGGCGTCTCCTACACTCAGCATACAGAAAACCCGCATATAGCGAATGCCTCATTCCAGGATACAGAACTCCAGTAAACAGCTGCTCTCTACACCAAGGGTACAGAACTCCGGTAAACTGCTTCTCTCTATATCCAGGTAGCGGAGCTCCCAGAAGCGGCGTCTCCTACACTCAGCATACAGAAAACCCGCATATAGCGAATGCCTCATTCCAGGCTACAGAACTCCAGCAAACAGCTGCTTTCTACACCAAGGGTACAGAACTCCGGTAAACTGCTTCTCTCTATATCCAGGTAGCGGAGCTCCCAGAAGCGGCGTCTCCCACACTCAGGATACAGAAATCCCAATTACTGCGTATGCCTCTTGCCAGGCTCTAGAACTCCTGGAAACAGTTTCTCTCTACACCCATATACAGAACTCTGGCAAACTGTGTCTCACTGCATTCAAGATACAGAACTCCCATAAGCTGCGTCTGCCACACTAGGCATACACAAAACCCGCATAGAGCGAATACCTGCTCATAGGCTGCAGAATTCTTGGAAATAGATTCTCCCTACACTCTGATACAGAACTGCGGTAAAATGTGACTTTCGAATTCAGGGTTACAGAACTCCCATAAGCTGCGTCGGCTACACTCAGGCTACAGGAATCCCATAGACAGCGTATGCCTACTCTCAGACTACAGAACTCTTGGAAACAGCTTCTCTCTACATTCAACATACAGAACTACTGGAAACTGCATCTCTCTACACTTAGGCTATAGAACTCCCGAAAGCTGCTTCTGCTACACGCAGCATACAGAATACCCACATATAGCGAATGCCTAATTCCAGGATACAGAAATCCTGGAAAGCGCTCCGCTCTACTACAAGGATAAGGATCTCCGGTAAACTGCTTCTCTTTATATCCAGGTAGCAGAGCTCCCCTAAGCGGCGTCTCCTACACTCAGCATACAGAAAACCCGCATATAGCGAATGCCTCATTCCAGGCTACAGAACTCCAGCAAACAGCTGCTCTCTACACCAAGGGTACAGAACTCCGGTAAACTGCTTCTCTCTATATCCAGGTAGCGGAGCTCCCAGAAGCGGCGTCTCCCACACACAGGATACAGAAATCCCAATTACTGCGTATGCCTCTTGCCAGGCTCTAGAACTCCTGGAAACAGTTTCTCTCTACACCCATATACAGAACTCTGGAAAACTGTGTCTCACTGCATTCAAGATACAGAACTCCCATAAGCTGCGTCTGCCACACTAGGCATACACAAAACCCGCATAGAGCGAATACCTGCTCATAGGCTGCAGAATTCTTGCAAACAGCTTCTCCCTACACTCTGATACAGAACTAAGGTAAAATGTGACTTTCGAATTCAGGGTTACAGAACTCCCATAAGCTGCGTCGGCTACACTCAGGCTACAGGAATCCCATAGACAGCGTATGCCTACTCTCAGACTACAGAACTCTTGGAAACAGCTTCTCTCTACATTCAACATACAGAACTACTGGAAACTGCATCTCTCTACACTTAGGCTATAGAACTCCCGAAAGCTGCTTCTGCTACACGCAGCATACAGAATACCCACATATAGCGAATGCCTAATTCCAGGATACAGGATATAGAAATCCTGGAATGCGCTCTGCTCTACAACAAGGATAAGGATCTCCGGTAAACTGCTTCTCTCTATATCCAGGTAGCAGAGCTCCCCTAAGCGGCGTCTCCTACACTCAGCATACAGAAAACCCGCATATAGCGAATGCCTCATTCCAGGCTACAGAACTCCAGTAAACAGCTGCTCTCTACACCAAGGGTACAGAACTCCGGTAAACTGCTTCTCTCTATATCCAGGTAGCGGAGCTCCCAGAAGCGGCGTCTCCCACACTCAGGATACAGAAATCCCAATTACTGTGTATGCCTCTTGCCAGGCTCTAGAACTCCTGGAAAGTGTTTCTCTCTACACCCATATACAGAACTCTGGCAAACTGTGTCTCACTGCATTCAAGATACAGAACTCCCATAAGCTGCGTCTGCCACACTAGGCATACACAAAACCCGCATAGAGCGAATACCTGCTCATAGGCTGCAGAATTCTTGGAAACAGCTTCTCCCTACACTCTGATACAGAACTAAGGTAAAATGTGACTTTCTAATTCAGGGTTGCAGAACTCCCATAAGCTGCGTCGGCTACACTCAGGCTACAGGAATCCCATAGACAGCGTATGCCTACTCTCAGACTACAGAACGCTTGGAAACAGCTTCTCTCTACATTCAACATACAGAACTACTGGAAACTGCATCTCTCTACACTTAGGCTATAGAACTCCCGAAAGCTGCTTCTGCTACACGCAGCATACAGAATACCCACATATAGCGAATGCCTAAATCCAGGATACAGGATACAGAAATCCTGGAATGCGCTCCGCTCTACAACAAGGATAAGGATCTCCGGTAAACTGCTTCTCTCTATATCCAGGTAGCAGAGCTCCCATAAGCGGCGTCTCCTACACTCAGCATACAGAAAACCCGCATATAGCGAATGCCTCATTCCAGGATACAGAACTCCAGTAAACAGCTGCTCTCTACACCAAGGGTACAGAACTCCGGTAAACTGCTTCTCTCTATATCCAGGTAGCGGAGCTCCCAGAAGCGGCGTCTCCTACACTCAGCATACAGAAAACCCGCATATAGCGAATGCCTCATTCCAGGCTACAGAACTCCAGCAAACAGCTGCTTTCTACACCAAGGGTACAGAACTCCGGTAAACTGCTTCTCTCTATATCCAGGTAGCGGAGCTCCCAGAAGCGGCGTCTCCCACACTCAGGATACAGAAATCCCAATTACTGCGTATGCCTCTTGCCAGGCTCTAGAACTCCTGGAAACAGTTTCTCTCTACACCCATATACAGAACTCTGGCAAACTGTGTCTCACTGCATTCAAGATACAGAACTCCCATAAGCTGCGTCTGCCACACTAGGCATACACAAAACCCGCATAGAGCGAATACCTGCTCATAGGCTGCAGAATTCTTGGAAATAGATTCTCCCTACACTCTGATACAGAACTGCGGTAAAATGTGACTTTCGAATTCAGGGTTACAGAACTCCCATAAGCTGCGTCGGCTACACTCAGGCTACAGGAATCCCATAGACAGCGTATGCCTACTCTCAGACTACAGAACTCTTGGAAACAGCTTCTCTCTACATTCAACATACAGAACTACTGGAAACTGCATCTCTCTACACTTAGGCTATAGAACTCCCGAAAGCTGCTTCTGCTACACGCAGCATACAGAATACCCACATATAGCGAATGCCTAATTCCAGGATACAGAAATCCTGGAAAGCGCTCCGCTCTACTACAAGGATAAGGATCTCCGGTAAACTGCTTCTCTTTATATCCAGGTAGCAGAGCTCCCCTAAGCGGCGTCTCGTACACTCAGCATACAGAAAACCCGCATATAGCGAATGCCTCATTCCAGGCTACAGAACTCCAGCAAACAGCTGCTCTCTACACCAAGGGTACAGAACTCCGGTAAACTGCTTCTCTCTATATCCAGGTAGCGGAGCTCCCAGAAGCGGCGTCTCCCACACACAGGATACAGAAATCCCAATTACTGCGTATGCCTCTTGCCAGGCTCTAGAACTCCTGGAAACAGTTTCTCTCTACACCCATATACAGAACTCTGGAAAACTGTGTCTCACTGCATTCAAGATACAGAACTCCCATAAGCTGCGTCTGCCACACTAGGCATACACAAAACCCGCATAGAGCGAATACCTGCTCATAGGCTGCAGAATTCTTGCAAACAGCTTCTCCCTACACTCTGATACAGAACTAAGGTAAAATGTGACTTTCGAATTCAGGGTTACAGAACTCCCATAAGCTGCGTCGGCTACACTCAGGCTACAGGAATCCCATAGACAGCGTATGCCTACTCTCAGACTACAGAACTCTTGGAAACAGCTTCTCTCTACATTCAACATACAGAACTACTGGAAACTGCATCTCTCTACACTTAGGCTATAGAACTCCCGAAAGCTGCTTCTGCTACACGCAGCATACAGAATACCCACATATAGCGAATGCCTAATTCCAGGATACAGGATATAGAAATCCTGGAATGCGCTCTGCTCTACAACAAGGATAAGGATCTCCGGTAAACTGCTTCTCTCTATATCCAGGTAGCAGAGCTCCCCTAAGCGGCGTCTCCTACACTCAGCATACAGAAAACCCGCATATAGCGAATGCCTCATTCCAGGCTACAGAACTCCAGTAAACAGCTGCTCTCTACACCAAGGGTACAGAACTCCGGTAAACTGCTTCTCTCTATATCCAGGTAGCGGAGCTCCCAGAAGCGGCGTCTCCCACACTCAGGATACAGAAATCCCAATTACTGTGTATGCCTCTTGCCAGGCTCTAGAACTCCTGGAAAGTGTTTCTCTCTACACCCATATACAGAACTCTGGCAAACTGTGTCTCACTGCATTCAAGATACAGAACTCCCATAAGCTGCGTCTGCCACACTAGGCATACACAAAACCCGCATAGAGCGAATACCTGCTCATAGGCTGCAGAATTCTTGCAAACAGCTTCTCCCTACACTCTGATACAGAACTTCGGTAAAATGTGACTTTCGAATTCAGGGTTACAGAACTCCCATAAGCTGCGTCGGCTACACTCAGGCTACAGGAATCCCATAGACAGCGTATGCCTACTCTCAGACTACAGAACTCTTGGAAACAGCTTCTCTCTACATTCAACATACAGAACTACTGGAAACTGCATCTCTCTACACTTAGGCTATAGAACTCCCGAAAGCTGCTTCTGCTACACGCAGCATACAGAATACCCACATATAGCGAATGCCTAATTCCAGGATACAGAAATCCTGGAAAGCGCTCCGCTCTACTACAAGGATAAGGATCTCCGGTAAACTGCTTCTCTTTATATCCAGGTAGCAGAGCTCCCCTAAGCGGCGTCTCGTACACTCAGCATACAGAAAACCCGCATATAGCGAATGCCTCATTCCAGGCTACAGAACTCCAGCAAACAGCTGCTCTCTACACCAAGGGTACAGAACTCCGGTAAACTGCTTCTCTCTATATCCAGGTAGCGGAGCTCCCAGAAGCGGCGTCTCCCACACACAGGATACAGAAATCCCAATTACTGCGTATGCCTCTTGCCAGGCTCTAGAACTCCTGGAAACAGTTTCTCTCTACACCCATATACAGAACTCTGGAAAACTGTGTCTCACTGCATTCAAGATACAGAACTCCCATAAGCTGCGTCTGCCACACTAGGCATACACAAAACCCGCATAGAGCGAATACCTGCTCATAGGCTGCAGAATTCTTGCAAACAGCTTCTCCCTACACTCTGATACAGAACTAAGGTAAAATGTGACTTTCGAATTCAGGGTTACAGAACTCCCATAAGCTGCGTCGGCTACACTCAGGCTACAGGAATCCCATAGACAGCGTATGCCTACTCTCAGACTACAGAACTCTTGGAAACAGCTTCTCTCTACATTCAACATACAGAACTACTGGAAACTGCATCTCTCTACACTTAGGCTATAGAACTCCCGAAAGCTGCTTCTGCTACACGCAGCATACAGAATACCCACATATAGCGAATGCCTAATTCCAGGATACAGGATATAGAAATCCTGGAATGCGCTCTGCTCTACAACAAGGATAAGGATCTCCGGTAAACTGCTTCTCTCTATATCCAGGTAGCAGAGCTCCCCTAAGCGGCGTCTCCTACACTCAGCATACAGAAAACCCGCATATAGCGAATGCCTCATTCCAGGCTACAGAACTCCAGTAAACAGCTGCTCTCTACACCAAGGGTACAGAACTCCGGTAAACTGCTTCTCTCTATATCCAGGTAGCGGAGCTCCCAGAAGCGGCGTCTCCCACACTCAGGATACAGAAATCCCAATTACTGTGTATGCCTCTTGCCAGGCTCTAGAACTCCTGGAAAGTGTTTCTCTCTACACCCATATACAGAACTCTGGCAAACTGTGTCTCACTGCATTCAAGATACAGAACTCCCATAAGCTGCGTCTGCCACACTAGGCATACACAAAACCCGCATAGAGCGAATACCTGCTCATAGGCTGCAGAATTCTTGCAAACAGCTTCTCCCTACACTCTGATACAGAACTTCGGTAAAATGTGACTTTCGAATTCAGGGTTACAGAACTCCCATAAGCTGCGTCGGCTACACTCAGGCTACAGGAATCCCATATCCAGCGTATGCCTACTCTCAGACTACAGAATTCTTGGAAACAGCTTCTCTCTACATTCAACATACAGAACTACTGGAAACTGCATCTCTCTACACTTAGGCTATAGAACTCCCGAAAGCTGCTTCTGCTACGCGCAGCATACAGAATACCCACATATAGCGAATGCCTAATTCCAGGATACAGGATACAGAAATCCTGGAAAGCGCTCCGCTCTACAACATGGATAAGGATCTCCGGTAAACTGCTTCTCTCTATATCCAGGTAGCAGAGCTCCCCTAACGGCGTCTCCTACACTCAGCATACAGAAAACCCGCATATAGCGAATGCCTCATTCCAGGCTACAGAACTCCAGTAAACAGCTGCTCTCTACACCAAGGGTACAGAACTCCGGTAAACTGCTTCTCTCTATATCCAGGTAGCGGAGCTCCCAGAAGCGGCGTCTCCCACACTCAGGATACAGAAATCCCAATTACTGCGTATGCCTCTTGCCAGGCTCTAGAACTCCTGGAAACAGTTTCTCTCTACACCCATATACAGAACTCTGGCAAACTGTGTCTCACTGCATTCAAGATACAGAACTCCCATAAGCTGCGTCTGCCACACTAGGCATACACAAAACCCGCATAGAGCGAATACCTGCTCATAGGCTGCAGAATTCTTGCAAACAGCTTCTCCCTACACTCTGATACAGAACTAAGGTAAAATGTGACTTTCGAATTCAGGGTTACAGAACTCCCATAAGCTGCGTCGGCTACACTCAGGCTACAGGAATCCCATAGACAGCGTATGCCTACTCTCAGACTACAGAACGCTTGGAAACAGCTTCTCTCTACATTCAACATACAGAACTACTGGAAACTGCATCTCTCTACACTTAGGCTATAGAACTCCCGAAAGCTGCTTCTGCTACACGCAGCATACAGAATACCCACATATAGCGAATGCCTAAATCCAGGATACAGGATACAGAAATCCTGGAATGCGCTCCGCTCTACAACAAGGATAAGGATCTCCGGTAAACTGCTTCTCTCTATATCCAGGTAGCAGAGCTCCCATAAGCGGCGTCTCCTACACTCAGCATACAGAAAACCCGCATATAGCGAATGCCTCATTCCAGGATACAGAACTCCAGTAAACAGCTGCTCTCTACACCAAGGGTACAGAACTCCGGTAAACTGCTTCTCTCTATATCCAGGTAGCGGAGCTCCCAGAAGCGGCGTCTCCCACACTCAGGATACAGAAATCCCAATTACTGCGTATGCCTCTTGCCAGGCTCTAGAACTCCTGGAAAGAGTTTCTCTCTACACCCATATACAGAACTCTGGCAAACTGTGTCTCACTGCATTCAAGATACAGAACTCCCATAAGCTGCGTCTGCCACACTAGGCATACACAAAACCCGCATAGAGCGAATACCTGCTCATAGGCTGCAGAATTCTTGCAAACAGCTTCTCCCTACACTCTGATACAGAACTTCGGTAAAATGTGACTTTCGAATTCAGGGTTACAGAACTCCCATAAGCTGCGTCGGCTACACTCAGGCTACAGGAATCCCATATCCAGCGTATGCCTACTCTCAGACTACAGAATTCTTGGAAACAGCTTCTCTCTACATTCAACATACAGAACTACTGGAAACTGCATCTCTCTACACTTAGGCTATAGAACTCCCGAAAGCTGCTTCTGCTACGCGCAGCATACAGAATACCCACATATAGCGAATGCCTAATTCCAGGATACAGGATACAGAAATCCTGGAAAGCGCTCCGCTCTACAACATGGATAAGGATCTCCGGTAAACTGCTTCTCTCTATATCCAGGTAGCAGAGCTCCCCTAACGGCGTCTCCTACACTCAGCATACAGAAAACCCGCATATAGCGAATGCCTCATTCCAGGCTACAGAACTCCAGTAAACAGCTGCTCTCTACACCAAGGGTACAGAACTCCGGTAAACTGCTTCTCTCTATATCCAGGTAGCGGAGCTCCCAGAAGCGGCGTCTCCCACACTCAGGATACAGAAATCCCAATTACTGCGTATGCCTCTTGCCAGGCTCTAGAACTCCTGGAAACAGTTTCTCTCTACACCCATATACAGAACTCTGGCAAAGTGTGTCTCACTGCATTCAAGATACAGAACTCCCATAAGCTGCGTCTGCCACACTAGGCATACACAAAACCCGCATAGAGCGAATACCTGCTCATAGGCTGCAGAATTCTTGCAAACAGCTTCTCCCTACACTCTGATACAGAACTAAGGTAAAATGTGACTTTCGAATTCAGGGTTACAGAACTCCCATAAGCTGCGTCGGCTACACTCAGGCTACAGGAATCCCATAGACAGCGTATGCCTACTCTCAGACTACAGAACGCTTGGAAACAGCTTCTCTCTACATTCAACATACAGAACTACTGGAAACTGCATCTCTCTACACTTAGGCTATAGAACTCCCGAAAGCTGCTTCTGCTACACGCAGCATACAGAATACCCACATATAGCGAATGCCTAAATCCAGGATACAGGATACAGAAATCCTGGAATGCGCTCCTCTCTACAACAAGGATAAGGATCTCCGGTAAACTGCTTCTCTCTATATCCAGGTAGCAGAGCTCCCATAAGCGGCGTCTCCTACACTCAGCATACAGAAAACCCGCATATAGCGAATGCCTCATTCCAGGATACAGAACTCCAGTAAACAGCTGCTCTCTACACCAAGGGTACAGAACTCCGGTAAACTGCTTCTCTCTATATCCAGGTAGCGGAGCTCCCAGAAGCGGCGTCTCCTACACTCAGCATACAGAAAACCCGCATATAGCGAATGCCTCATTCCAGGCTACAGAACTCCAGCAAACAGCTGCTCTCTACACCAAGGGTACAGAACTCCGGTAAACTGCTTCTCTCTATATCCAGGTAGCGGAGCTCCCAGAAGCGGCGTCTCCCACACTCAGGATACAGAAATCCCAATTACTGCGTATGCCTCTTGCGAGGCTCTAGAACTCCTGGAAACAGTTTCTCTCTACACCCATATACAGAACTCTGGCAAACTGTGTCTCACTGCATTCAAGATACAGAACTCCCATAAGCTGCGTCTGCCACACTAGGCATACACAAAACCCGCATAGAGCGAATACCTGCTCATAGGCTGCAGAATTCTTGGAAACAGCTTCTCCCTACACTCTGATACAGAACTAAGGTAAAATGTGACTTTCTAATTCAGGGTTACAGAACTCCCATAAGCTGCGTCGGCTACACTCAGGCTACAGGAATCCCATAGACAGCGTATGCCTACTCTCAGACTACAGAACTCTTGGAAACAGCTTCTCTCTACATTCAACATACAGAACTACTGGAAACTGCATCTCTCTACACTTAGGCTATAGAACTCCCGAAAGCTGCTTCTGCTACACGCAGCATACAGAATACCCACATATAGCGAATGCCTAATTCCAGGATACAGAAATCCTGGAAAGCGCTCCGCTCTACTACAAGGATAAGGATCTCCGGTAAACTGCTTCTCTTTATATCCAGGTAGCAGAGCTCCCCTAAGCGGCGTCTCGTACACTCAGCATACAGAAAACCCGCATATAGCGAATGCCTCATTCCAGGCTACAGAACTCCAGCAAACAGCTGCTCTCTACACCAAGGGTACAGAACTCCGGTAAACTGCTTCTCTCTATATCCAGGTAGCGGAGCTCCCAGAAGCGGCGTCTCCCACACACAGGATACAGAAATCCCAATTACTGCGTATGCCTCTTGCCAGGCTCTAGAACTCCTGGAAACAGTTTCTCTCTACACCCATATACAGAACTCTGGCAAACTGTGTCTCACTGCATTCAAGATACAGAACTCCCATAAGCTGTGTCTGCCACACTAGGCATACACAAAACCCGCATAGAGCGAATACCTGCTCATAGGCTGCAGAATTCTTGGAAACAGCTTCTCCCTACACTCTGATACAGAACTTCGGTAAAATGTGACTTTCGAATTCAGGGTTACAGAACTCCCATAAGCTGCGTCGGCTACACTCAGGCTACAGGAATCCCATAGACAGCGTATGCCTACTCTCAGACTACAGAACTCTTGGAAACAGCTTCTCTCTACATTCAACATACAGAACTACTGGAAACTGCATCTCTCTACACTTAGGCTATAGAACTCCCGAAAGCTGCTTCTGCTACACGCAGCATACAGAATACCCACATATAGCGAATGCCTAATTCCAGGATACAGGATATAGAAATCCTGGAATGCGCTCCGCTCTACAACAAGGATAAGGATCTCCGGTAAACTGCTTCTCTCTATATCCAGGTAGCAGAGCTCCCCTAAGCGGCGTCTCCTACACTCAGCATACAGAAAACCCGCATATAGCGAATGCCTCATTCCAGGCTACAGAACTCCAGTAAACAGCTGCTCTCTACACCAAGGGTACAGAACTCCGGTAAACTGCTTCTCTCTATATCCAGGTAGCGGAGCTCCCAGAAGCGGCGTCTCCCACACTCAGGATACAGAAATCCCAATTACTGCGTATGCCTCTTGCCAGGCTCTAGAACTCCTGGAAACAGTTTCTCTCTACACCCATATACAGAACTCTGGCAAACTGTGTCTCACTGCATTCAAGATACAGAACTCCCATAAGCTGCGTCTGCCACACTAGGCATACACAAAACCCGCATAGAGCGAATACCTGCTCATAGGCTGCAGAATTCTTGCAAACAGCTTCTCCCTACACTCTGATACAGAACTAAGGTAAAATGTGACTTTCGAATTCAGGGTTACAGAACTCCCATAAGCTGTGTCGGCTACACTCAGGCTACAGGAATCCCATAGACAGCGTATGCCTACTCTCAGACTACAGAACGCTTGGAAACAGCTTCTCTCTACATTCAACATACAGAACTACTGGAAACTGCATCTCTCTACACTTAGGCTATAGAACTCCCGAAAGCTGCTTCTGCTACACGCAGCATACAGAATACCCACATATAGCGAATGCCTAAATCCAGGATACAGGATACAGAAATCCTGGAATGCGCTCCGCTCTACAACAAGGATAAGGATCTCCGGTAAACTGCTTCTCTCTATATCCAGGTAGCAGAGCTCCCATAAGCGGCGTCTCCTACACTCAGCATACAGAAAACCCGCATATAGCGAATGCCTCATTCCAGGATACAGAACTCCAGTAAACAGCTGCTCTCTACACCAAGGGTACAGAACTCCGGTAAACTGCTTCTCTCTATATCCAGGTAGCGGAGCTCCCAGAAGCGGCGTCTCCTACACTCAGCATACAGAAAACCCGCATATAGCGAATGCCTCATTCCAGGCTACAGAACTCCAGCAAACAGCTGCTTTCTACACCAAGGGTACAGAACTCCGGTAAACTGCTTCTCTCTATATCCAGGTAGCGGAGCTCCCAGAAGCGGCGTCTCCCACACTCAGGATACAGAAATCCCAATTACTGCGTATGCCTCTTGCCAGGCTCTAGAACTCCTGGAAAGAGTTTCTCTCTACACCCATATACAGAACTCTGGCAAACTGTGTCTCACTGCATTCAAGATACAGAACTCCCATAAGCTGCGTCTGCCACACTAGGCATACACAAAACCCGCATAGAGCGAATACCTGCTCATAGGCTGCAGAATTCTTGCAAACAGCTTCTCCCTACACTCTGATACAGAACTAAGGTAAAATGTGACTTTCGAATTCAGGGTTACAGAACTCCCATAAGCTGCGTCGGCTACACTCAGGCTACAGGAATCCCATAGACAGCGTATGCCTACTCTCAGACTACAGAACTCTTGGAAACAGCTTCTCTCTACATTCAACATACAGAACTACTGGAAACTGCATCTCTCTACACTTAGGCTATAGAACTCCCGAAAGCTGCTTCTGCTACACGCAGCATACAGAATACCCACATATAGCGAATGCCTAATTCCAGGATACAGGATATAGAAATCCTGGAATGCGCTCTGCTCTACAACAAGGATAAGGATCTCCGGTAAACTGCTTCTCTCTATATCCAGGTAGCAGAGCTCCCCTAAGCGGCGTCTCCTACACTCAGCATACAGAAAACCCGCATATAGCGAATGCCTCATTCCAGGCTACAGAACTCCAGTAAACAGCTGCTCTCTACACCAAGGGTACAGAACTCCGGTAAACTGCTTCTCTCTATATCCAGGTAGCGGAGCTCCCAGAAGCGGCGTCTCCCACACTCAGGATACAGAAATCCCAATTACTGTGTATGCCTCTTGCCAGGCTCTAGAACTCCTGGAAAGTGTTTCTCTCTACACCCATATACAGAACTCTGGCAAACTGTGTCTCACTGCATTCAAGATACAGAACTCCCATAAGCTGCGTCTGCCACACTAGGCATACACAAAACCCGCATAGAGCGAATACCTGCTCATAGGCTGCAGAATTCTTGCAAACAGCTTCTCCCTACACTCTGATACAGAACTTCGGTAAAATGTGACTTTCGAATTCAGGGTTACAGAACTCCCATAAGCTGCGTCGGCTACACTCAGGCTACAGGAATCCCATAGACAGCGTATGCCTACTCTCAGACTACAGAACTCTTGGAAACAGCTTCTCTCTACATTCAACATACAGAACTACTGGAAACTGCATCTCTCTACACTTAGGCTATAGAACTCCCGAAAGCTGCTTCTGCTACACGCAGCATACAGAATACCCACATATAGCGAATGCCTAATTCCAGGATACAGAAATCCTGGAAAGCGCTCCGCTCTACTACAAGGATAAGGATCTCCGGTAAACTGCTTCTCTTTATATCCAGGTAGCAGAGCTCCCCTAAGCGGCGTCTCGTACACTCAGCATACAGAAAACCCGCATATAGCGAATGCCTCATTCCAGGCTACAGAACTCCAGCAAACAGCTGCTCTCTACACCAAGGGTACAGAACTCCGGTAAACTGCTTCTCTCTATATCCAGGTAGCGGAGCTCCCAGAAGCGGCGTCTCCCACACACAGGATACAGAAATCCCAATTACTGCGTATGCCTCTTGCCAGGCTCTAGAACTCCTGGAAACAGTTTCTCTCTACACCCATATACAGAACTCTGGAAAACTGTGTCTCACTGCATTCAAGATACAGAACTCCCATAAGCTGCGTCTGCCACACTAGGCATACACAAAACCCGCATAGAGCGAATACCTGCTCATAGGCTGCAGAATTCTTGCAAACAGCTTCTCCCTACACTCTGATACAGAACTAAGGTAAAATGTGACTTTCGAATTCAGGGTTACAGAACTCCCATAAGCTGCGTCGGCTACACTCAGGCTACAGGAATCCCATAGACAGCGTATGCCTACTCTCAGACTACAGAACTCTTGGAAACAGCTTCTCTCTACATTCAACATACAGAACTACTGGAAACTGCATCTCTCTACACTTAGGCTATAGAACTCCCGAAAGCTGCTTCTGCTACACGCAGCATACAGAATACCCACATATAGCGAATGCCTAATTCCAGGATACAGGATATAGAAATCCTGGAATGCGCTCTGCTCTACAACAAGGATAAGGATCTCCGGTAAACTGCTTCTCTCTATATCCAGGTAGCAGAGCTCCCCTAAGCGGCGTCTCCTACACTCAGCATACAGAAAACCCGCATATAGCGAATGCCTCATTCCAGGCTACAGAACTCCAGTAAACAGCTGCTCTCTACACCAAGGGTACAGAACTCCGGTAAACTGCTTCTCTCTATATCCAGGTAGCGGAGCTCCCAGAAGCGGCGTCTCCCACACTCAGGATACAGAAATCCCAATTACTGTGTATGCCTCTTGCCAGGCTCTAGAACTCCTGGAAAGTGTTTCTCTCTACACCCATATACAGAACTCTGGCAAACTGTGTCTCACTGCATTCAAGATACAGAACTCCCATAAGCTGCGTCTGCCACACTAGGCATACACAAAACCCGCATAGAGCGAATACCTGCTCATAGGCTGCAGAATTCTTGCAAACAGCTTCTCCCTACACTCTGATACAGAACTTCGGTAAAATGTGACTTTCGAATTCAGGGTTACAGAACTCCCATAAGCTGCGTCGGCTACACTCAGGCTACAGGAATCCCATATCCAGCGTATGCCTACTCTCAGACTACAGAATTCTTGGAAACAGCTTCTCTCTACATTCAACATACAGAACTACTGGAAACTGCATCTCTCTACACTTAGGCTATAGAACTCCCGAAAGCTGCTTCTGCTACGCGCAGCATACAGAATACCCACATATAGCGAATGCCTAATTCCAGGATACAGGATACAGAAATCCTGGAAAGCGCTCCGCTCTACAACATGGATAAGGATCTCCGGTAAACTGCTTCTCTCTATATCCAGGTAGCAGAGCTCCCCTAACGGCGTCTCCTACACTCAGCATACAGAAAACCCGCATATAGCGAATGCCTCATTCCAGGCTACAGAACTCCAGTAAACAGCTGCTCTCTACACCAAGGGTACAGAACTCCGGTAAACTGCTTCTCTCTATATCCAGGTAGCGGAGCTCCCAGAAGCGGCGTCTCCCACACTCAGGATACAGAAATCCCAATTACTGCGTATGCCTCTTGCCAGGCTCTAGAACTCCTGGAAACAGTTTCTCTCTACACCCATATACAGAACTCTGGCAAACTGTGTCTCACTGCATTCAAGATACAGAACTCCCATAAGCTGCGTCTGCCACACTAGGCATACACAAAACCCGCATAGAGCGAATACCTGCTCATAGGCTGCAGAATTCTTGCAAACAGCTTCTCCCTACACTCTGATACAGAACTAAGGTAAAATGTGACTTTCGAATTCAGGGTTACAGAACTCCCATAAGCTGTGTCGGCTACACTCAGGCTACAGGAATCCCATAGACAGCGTATGCCTACTCTCAGACTACAGAACGCTTGGAAACAGCTTCTCTCTACATTCAACATACAGAACTACTGGAAACTGCATCTCTCTACACTTAGGCTATAGAACTCCCGAAAGCTGCTTCTGCTACACGCAGCATACAGAATACCCACATATAGCGAATGCCTAAATCCAGGATACAGGATACAGAAATCCTGGAATGCGCTCCGCTCTACAACAAGGATAAGGATCTCCGGTAAACTGCTTCTCTCTATATCCAGGTAGCAGAGCTCCCATAAGCGGCGTCTCCTACACTCAGCATACAGAAAACCCGCATATAGCGAATGCCTCATTCCAGGATACAGAACTCCAGTAAACAGCTGCTCTCTACACCAAGGGTACAGAACTCCGGTAAACTGCTTCTCTCTATATCCAGGTAGCGGAGCTCCCAGAAGCGGCGTCTCCTACACTCAGCATACAGAAAACCCGCATATAGCGAATGCCTCATTCCAGGCTACAGAACTCCAGCAAACAGCTGCTTTCTACACCAAGGGTACAGAACTCCGGTAAACTGCTTCTCTCTATATCCAGGTAGCGGAGCTCCCAGAAGCGGCGTCTCCCACACTCAGGATACAGAAATCCCAATTACTGCGTATGCCTCTTGCCAGGCTCTAGAACTCCTGGAAAGAGTTTCTCTCTACACCCATATACAGAACTCTGGCAAACTGTGTCTCACTGCATTCAAGATACAGAACTCCCATAAGCTGCGTCTGCCACACTAGGCATACACAAAACCCGCATAGAGCGAATACCTGCTCATAGGCTGCAGAATTCTTGCAAACAGCTTCTCCCTACACTCTGATACAGAACTAAGGTAAAATGTGACTTTCGAATTCAGGGTTACAGAACTCCCATAAGCTGCGTCGGCTACACTCAGGCTACAGGAATCCCATAGACAGCGTATGCCTACTCTCAGACTACAGAACTCTTGGAAACAGCTTCTCTCTACATTCAACATACAGAACTACTGGAAACTGCATCTCTCTACACTTAGGCTATAGAACTCCCGAAAGCTGCTTCTGCTACACGCAGCATACAGAATACCCACATATAGCGAATGCCTAATTCCAGGATACAGGATATAGAAATCCTGGAATGCGCTCTGCTCTACAACAAGGATAAGGATCTCCGGTAAACTGCTTCTCTCTATATCCAGGTAGCAGAGCTCCCCTAAGCGGCGTCTCCTACACTCAGCATACAGAAAACCCGCATATAGCGAATGCCTCATTCCAGGCTACAGAACTCCAGTAAACAGCTGCTCTCTACACCAAGGGTACAGAACTCCGGTAAACTGCTTCTCTCTATATCCAGGTAGCGGAGCTCCCAGAAGCGGCGTCTCCCACACTCAGGATACAGAAATCCCAATTACTGTGTATGCCTCTTGCCAGGCTCTAGAACTCCTGGAAAGTGTTTCTCTCTACACCCATATACAGAACTCTGGCAAACTGTGTCTCACTGCATTCAAGATACAGAACTCCCATAAGCTGCGTCTGCCACACTAGGCATACACAAAACCCGCATAGAGCGAATACCTGCTCATAGGCTGCAGAATTCTTGCAAACAGCTTCTCCCTACACTCTGATACAGAACTTCGGTAAAATGTGACTTTCGAATTCAGGGTTACAGAACTCCCATAAGCTGCGTCGGCTACACTCAGGCTACAGGAATCCCATAGACAGCGTATGCCTACTCTCAGACTACAGAACTCTTGGAAACAGCTTCTCTCTACATTCAACATACAGAACTACTGGAAACTGCATCTCTCTACACTTAGGCTATAGAACTCCCGAAAGCTGCTTCTGCTACACGCAGCATACAGAATACCCACATATAGCGAATGCCTAATTCCAGGATACAGAAATCCTGGAAAGCGCTCCGCTCTACTACAAGGATAAGGATCTCCGGTAAACTGCTTCTCTTTATATCCAGGTAGCAGAGCTCCCCTAAGCGGCGTCTCGTACACTCAGCATACAGAAAACCCGCATATAGCGAATGCCTCATTCCAGGCTACAGAACTCCAGCAAACAGCTGCTCTCTACACCAAGGGTACAGAACTCCGGTAAACTGCTTCTCTCTATATCCAGGTAGCGGAGCTCCCAGAAGCGGCGTCTCCCACACACAGGATACAGAAATCCCAATTACTGCGTATGCCTCTTGCCAGGCTCTAGAACTCCTGGAAACAGTTTCTCTCTACACCCATATACAGAACTCTGGAAAACTGTGTCTCACTGCATTCAAGATACAGAACTCCCATAAGCTGCGTCTGCCACACTAGGCATACACAAAACCCGCATAGAGCGAATACCTGCTCATAGGCTGCAGAATTCTTGCAAACAGCTTCTCCCTACACTCTGATACAGAACTAAGGTAAAATGTGACTTTCGAATTCAGGGTTACAGAACTCCCATAAGCTGCGTCGGCTACACTCAGGCTACAGGAATCCCATAGACAGCGTATGCCTACTCTCAGACTACAGAACTCTTGGAAACAGCTTCTCTCTACATTCAACATACAGAACTACTGGAAACTGCATCTCTCTACACTTAGGCTATAGAACTCCCGAAAGCTGCTTCTGCTACACGCAGCATACAGAATACCCACATATAGCGAATGCCTAATTCCAGGATACAGGATATAGAAATCCTGGAATGCGCTCTGCTCTACAACAAGGATAAGGATCTCCGGTAAACTGCTTCTCTCTATATCCAGGTAGCAGAGCTCCCCTAAGCGGCGTCTCCTACACTCAGCATACAGAAAACCCGCATATAGCGAATGCCTCATTCCAGGCTACAGAACTCCAGTAAACAGCTGCTCTCTACACCAAGGGTACAGAACTCCGGTAAACTGCTTCTCTCTATATCCAGGTAGCGGAGCTCCCAGAAGCGGCGTCTCCCACACTCAGGATACAGAAATCCCAATTACTGTGTATGCCTCTTGCCAGGCTCTAGAACTCCTGGAAAGTGTTTCTCTCTACACCCATATACAGAACTCTGGCAAACTGTGTCTCACTGCATTCAAGATACAGAACTCCCATAAGCTGCGTCTGCCACACTAGGCATACACAAAACCCGCATAGAGCGAATACCTGCTCATAGGCTGCAGAATTCTTGCAAACAGCTTCTCCCTACACTCTGATACAGAACTTCGGTAAAATGTGACTTTCGAATTCAGGGTTACAGAACTCCCATAAGCTGCGTCGGCTACACTCAGGCTACAGGAATCCCATATCCAGCGTATGCCTACTCTCAGACTACAGAATTCTTGGAAACAGCTTCTCTCTACATTCAACATACAGAACTACTGGAAACTGCATCTCTCTACACTTAGGCTATAGAACTCCCGAAAGCTGCTTCTGCTACGCGCAGCATACAGAATACCCACATATAGCGAATGCCTAATTCCAGGATACAGGATACAGAAATCCTGGAAAGCGCTCCGCTCTACAACATGGATAAGGATCTCCGGTAAACTGCTTCTCTCTATATCCAGGTAGCAGAGCTCCCCTAACGGCGTCTCCTACACTCAGCATACAGAAAACCCGCATATAGCGAATGCCTCATTCCAGGCTACAGAACTCCAGTAAACAGCTGCTCTCTACACCAAGGGTACAGAACTCCGGTAAACTGCTTCTCTCTATATCCAGGTAGCGGAGCTCCCAGAAGCGGCGTCTCCCACACTCAGGATACAGAAATCCCAATTACTGCGTATGCCTCTTGCCAGGCTCTAGAACTCCTGGAAACAGTTTCTCTCTACACCCATATACAGAACTCTGGCAAACTGTGTCTCACTGCATTCAAGATACAGAACTCCCATAAGCTGCGTCTGCCACACTAGGCATACACAAAACCCGCATAGAGCGAATACCTGCTCATAGGCTGCAGAATTCTTGCAAACAGCTTCTCCCTACACTCTGATACAGAACTAAGGTAAAATGTGACTTTCGAATTCAGGGTTACAGAACTCCCATAAGCTGCGTCGGCTACACTCAGGCTACAGGAATCCCATAGACAGCGTATGCCTACTCTCAGACTACAGAACGCTTGGAAACAGCTTCTCTCTACATTCAACATACAGAACTACTGGAAACTGCATCTCTCTACACTTAGGCTATAGAACTCCCGAAAGCTGCTTCTGCTACACGCAGCATACAGAATACCCACATATAGCGAATGCCTAAATCCAGGATACAGGATACAGAAATCCTGGAATGCGCTCCGCTCTACAACAAGGATAAGGATCTCCGGTAAACTGCTTCTCTCTATATCCAGGTAGCAGAGCTCCCATAAGCGGCGTCTCCTACACTCAGCATACAGAAAACCCGCATATAGCGAATGCCTCATTCCAGGATACAGAACTCCAGTAAACAGCTGCTCTCTACACCAAGGGTACAGAACTCCGGTAAACTGCTTCTCTCTATATCCAGGTAGCGGAGCTCCCAGAAGCGGCGTCTCCCACACTCAGGATACAGAAATCCCAATTACTGCGTATGCCTCTTGCCAGGCTCTAGAACTCCTGGAAAGAGTTTCTCTCTACACCCATATACAGAACTCTGGCAAACTGTGTCTCACTGCATTCAAGATACAGAACTCCCATAAGCTGCGTCTGCCACACTAGGCATACACAAAACCCGCATAGAGCGAATACCTGCTCATAGGCTGCAGAATTCTTGCAAACAGCTTCTCCCTACACTCTGATACAGAACTTCGGTAAAATGTGACTTTCGAATTCAGGGTTACAGAACTCCCATAAGCTGCGTCGGCTACACTCAGGCTACAGGAATCCCATATCCAGCGTATGCCTACTCTCAGACTACAGAATTCTTGGAAACAGCTTCTCTCTACATTCAACATACAGAACTACTGGAAACTGCATCTCTCTACACTTAGGCTATAGAACTCCCGAAAGCTGCTTCTGCTACGCGCAGCATACAGAATACCCACATATAGCGAATGCCTAATTCCAGGATACAGGATACAGAAATCCTGGAAAGCGCTCCGCTCTACAACATGGATAAGGATCTCCGGTAAACTGCTTCTCTCTATATCCAGGTAGCAGAGCTCCCCTAACGGCGTCTCCTACACTCAGCATACAGAAAACCCGCATATAGCGAATGCCTCATTCCAGGCTACAGAACTCCAGTAAACAGCTGCTCTCTACACCAAGGGTACAGAACTCCGGTAAACTGCTTCTCTCTATATCCAGGTAGCGGAGCTCCCAGAAGCGGCGTCTCCCACACTCAGGATACAGAAATCCCAATTACTGCGTATGCCTCTTGCCAGGCTCTAGAACTCCTGGAAACAGTTTCTCTCTACACCCATATACAGAACTCTGGCAAACTGTGTCTCACTGCATTCAAGATACAGAACTCCCATAAGCTGCGTCTGCCACACTAGGCATACACAAAACCCGCATAGAGCGAATACCTGCTCATAGGCTGCAGAATTCTTGCAAACAGCTTCTCCCTACACTCTGATACAGAACTAAGGTAAAATGTGACTTTCGAATTCAGGGTTACAGAACTCCCATAAGCTGCGTCGGCTACACTCAGGCTACAGGAATCCCATAGACAGCGTATGCCTACTCTCAGACTACAGAACGCTTGGAAACAGCTTCTCTCTACATTCAACATACAGAACTACTGGAAACTGCATCTCTCTACACTTAGGCTATAGAACTCCCGAAAGCTGCTTCTGCTACACGCAGCATACAGAATACCCACATATAGCGAATGCCTAAATCCAGGATACAGGATACAGAAATCCTGGAATGCGCTCCTCTCTACAACAAGGATAAGGATCTCCGGTAAACTGCTTCTCTCTATATCCAGGTAGCAGAGCTCCCATAAGCGGCGTCTCCTACACTCAGCATACAGAAAACCCGCATATAGCGAATGCCTCATTCCAGGATACAGAACTCCAGTAAACAGCTGCTCTCTACACCAAGGGTACAGAACTCCGGTAAACTGCTTCTCTCTATATCCAGGTAGCGGAGCTCCCAGAAGCGGCGTCTCCTACACTCAGCATACAGAAAACCCGCATATAGCGAATGCCTCATTCCAGGCTACAGAACTCCAGCAAACAGCTGCTCTCTACACCAAGGGTACAGAACTCCGGTAAACTGCTTCTCTCTATATCCAGGTAGCGGAGCTCCCAGAAGCGGCGTCTCCCACACTCAGGATACAGAAATCCCAATTACTGCGTATGCCTCTTGCGAGGCTCTAGAACTCCTGGAAACAGTTTCTCTCTACACCCATATACAGAACTCTGGCAAACTGTGTCTCACTGCATTCAAGATACAGAACTCCCATAAGCTGCGTCTGCCACACTAGGCATACACAAAACCCGCATAGAGCGAATACCTGCTCATAGGCTGCAGAATTCTTGGAAACAGCTTCTCCCTACACTCTGATACAGAACTAAGGTAAAATGTGACTTTCTAATTCAGGGTTACAGAACTCCCATAAGCTGCGTCGGCTACACTCAGGCTACAGGAATCCCATAGACAGCGTATGCCTACTCTCAGACTACAGAACTCTTGGAAACAGCTTCTCTCTACATTCAACATACAGAACTACTGGAAACTGCATCTCTCTACACTTAGGCTATAGAACTCCCGAAAGCTGCTTCTGCTACACGCAGCATACAGAATACCCACATATAGCGAATGCCTAATTCCAGGATACAGAAATCCTGGAAAGCGCTCCGCTCTACTACAAGGATAAGGATCTCCGGTAAACTGCTTCTCTTTATATCCAGGTAGCAGAGCTCCCCTAAGCGGCGTCTCGTACACTCAGCATACAGAAAACCCGCATATAGCGAATGCCTCATTCCAGGCTACAGAACTCCAGCAAACAGCTGCTCTCTACACCAAGGGTACAGAACTCCGGTAAACTGCTTCTCTCTATATCCAGGTAGCGGAGCTCCCAGAAGCGGCGTCTCCCACACACAGGATACAGAAATCCCAATTACTGCGTATGCCTCTTGCCAGGCTCTAGAACTCCTGGAAACAGTTTCTCTCTACACCCATATACAGAACTCTGGCAAACTGTGTCTCACTGCATTCAAGATACAGAACTCCCATAAGCTGTGTCTGCCACACTAGGCATACACAAAACCCGCATAGAGCGAATACCTGCTCATAGGCTGCAGAATTCTTGGAAACAGCTTCTCCCTACACTCTGATACAGAACTTCGGTAAAATGTGACTTTCGAATTCAGGGTTACAGAACTCCCATAAGCTGCGTCGGCTACACTCAGGCTACAGGAATCCCATAGACAGCGTATGCCTACTCTCAGACTACAGAACTCTTGGAAACAGCTTCTCTCTACATTCAACATACAGAACTACTGGAAACTGCATCTCTCTACACTTAGGCTATAGAACTCCCGAAAGCTGCTTCTGCTACACGCAGCATACAGAATACCCACATATAGCGAATGCCTAATTCCAGGATACAGGATATAGAAATCCTGGAATGCGCTCCGCTCTACAACAAGGATAAGGATCTCCGGTAAACTGCTTCTCTCTATATCCAGGTAGCAGAGCTCCCCTAAGCGGCGTCTCCTACACTCAGCATACAGAAAACCCGCATATAGCGAATGCCTCATTCCAGGCTACAGAACTCCAGTAAACAGCTGCTCTCTACACCAAGGGTACAGAACTCCGGTAAACTGCTTCTCTCTATATCCAGGTAGCGGAGCTCCCAGAAGCGGCGTCTCCCACACTCAGGATACAGAAATCCCAATTACTGCGTATGCCTCTTGCCAGGCTCTAGAACTCCTGGAAACAGTTTCTCTCTACACCCATATACAGAACTCTGGCAAACTGTGTCTCACTGCATTCAAGATACAGAACTCCCATAAGCTGCGTCTGCCACACTAGGCATACACAAAACCCGCATAGAGCGAATACCTGCTCATAGGCTGCAGAATTCTTGCAAACAGCTTCTCCCTACACTCTGATACAGAACTAAGGTAAAATGTGACTTTCGAATTCAGGGTTACAGAACTCCCATAAGCTGTGTCGGCTACACTCAGGCTACAGGAATCCCATAGACAGCGTATGCCTACTCTCAGACTACAGAACGCTTGGAAACAGCTTCTCTCTACATTCAACATACAGAACTACTGGAAACTGCATCTCTCTACACTTAGGCTATAGAACTCCCGAAAGCTGCTTCTGCTACACGCAGCATACAGAATACCCACATATAGCGAATGCCTAAATCCAGGATACAGGATACAGAAATCCTGGAATGCGCTCCGCTCTACAACAAGGATAAGGATCTCCGGTAAACTGCTTCTCTCTATATCCAGGTAGCAGAGCTCCCATAAGCGGCGTCTCCTACACTCAGCATACAGAAAACCCGCATATAGCGAATGCCTCATTCCAGGATACAGAACTCCAGTAAACAGCTGCTCTCTACACCAAGGGTACAGAACTCCGGTAAACTGCTTCTCTCTATATCCAGGTAGCGGAGCTCCCAGAAGCGGCGTCTCCTACACTCAGCATACAGAAAACCCGCATATAGCGAATGCCTCATTCCAGGCTACAGAACTCCAGCAAACAGCTGCTTTCTACACCAAGGGTACAGAACTCCGGTAAACTGCTTCTCTCTATATCCAGGTAGCGGAGCTCCCAGAAGCGGCGTCTCCCACACTCAGGATACAGAAATCCCAATTACTGCGTATGCCTCTTGCCAGGCTCTAGAACTCCTGGAAACAGTTTCTCTCTACACCCATATACAGAACTCTGGCAAACTGTGTCTCACTGCATTCAAGATACAGAACTCCCATAAGCTGCGTCTGCCACACTAGGCATACACAAAACCCGCATAGAGCGAATACCTGCTCATAGGCTGCAGAATTCTTGGAAATAGATTCTCCCTACACTCTGATACAGAACTGCGGTAAAATGTGACTTTCGAATTCAGGGTTACAGAACTCCCATAAGCTGCGTCGGCTACACTCAGGCTACAGGAATCCCATAGACAGCGTATGCCTACTCTCAGACTACAGAACTCTTGGAAACAGCTTCTCTCTACATTCAACATACAGAACTACTGGAAACTGCATCTCTCTACACTTAGGCTATAGAACTCCCGAAAGCTGCTTCTGCTACACGCAGCATACAGAATACCCACATATAGCGAATGCCTAATTCCAGGATACAGAAATCCTGGAAAGCGCTCCGCTCTACTACAAGGATAAGGATCTCCGGTAAACTGCTTCTCTTTATATCCAGGTAGCAGAGCTCCCCTAAGCGGCGTCTCGTACACTCAGCATACAGAAAACCCGCATATAGCGAATGCCTCATTCCAGGCTACAGAACTCCAGCAAACAGCTGCTCTCTACACCAAGGGTACAGAACTCCGGTAAACTGCTTCTCTCTATATCCAGGTAGCGGAGCTCCCAGAAGCGGCGTCTCCCACACACAGGATACAGAAATCCCAATTACTGCGTATGCCTCTTGCCAGGCTCTAGAACTCCTGGAAACAGTTTCTCTCTACACCCATATACAGAACTCTGGAAAACTGTGTCTCACTGCATTCAAGATACAGAACTCCCATAAGCTGCGTCTGCCACACTAGGCATACACAAAACCCGCATAGAGCGAATACCTGCTCATAGGCTGCAGAATTCTTGCAAACAGCTTCTCCCTACACTCTGATACAGAACTAAGGTAAAATGTGACTTTCGAATTCAGGGTTACAGAACTCCCATAAGCTGCGTCGGCTACACTCAGGCTACAGGAATCCCATAGACAGCGTATGCCTACTCTCAGACTACAGAACTCTTGGAAACAGCTTCTCTCTACATTCAACATACAGAACTACTGGAAACTGCATCTCTCTACACTTAGGCTATAGAACTCCCGAAAGCTGCTTCTGCTACACGCAGCATACAGAATACCCACATATAGCGAATGCCTAATTCCAGGATACAGGATATAGAAATCCTGGAATGCGCTCTGCTCTACAACAAGGATAAGGATCTCCGGTAAACTGCTTCTCTCTATATCCAGGTAGCAGAGCTCCCCTAAGCGGCGTCTCCTACACTCAGCATACAGAAAACCCGCATATAGCGAATGCCTCATTCCAGGCTACAGAACTCCAGTAAACAGCTGCTCTCTACACCAAGGGTACAGAACTCCGGTAAACTGCTTCTCTCTATATCCAGGTAGCGGAGCTCCCAGAAGCGGCGTCTCCCACACTCAGGATACAGAAATCCCAATTACTGTGTATGCCTCTTGCCAGGCTCTAGAACTCCTGGAAAGTGTTTCTCTCTACACCCATATACAGAACTCTGGCAAACTGTGTCTCACTGCATTCAAGATACAGAACTCCCATAAGCTGCGTCTGCCACACTAGGCATACACAAAACCCGCATAGAGCGAATACCTGCTCATAGGCTGCAGAATTCTTGGAAACAGCTTCTCCCTACACTCTGATACAGAACTAAGGTAAAATGTGACTTTCTAATTCAGGGTTGCAGAACTCCCATAAGCTGCGTCGGCTACACTCAGGCTACAGGAATCCCATAGACAGCGTATGCCTACTCTCAGACTACAGAACGCTTGGAAACAGCTTCTCTCTACATTCAACATACAGAACTACTGGAAACTGCATCTCTCTACACTTAGGCTATAGAACTCCCGAAAGCTGCTTCTGCTACACGCAGCATACAGAATACCCACATATAGCGAATGCCTAAATCCAGGATACAGGATACAGAAATCCTGGAATGCGCTCCGCTCTACAACAAGGATAAGGATCTCCGGTAAACTGCTTCTCTCTATATCCAGGTAGCAGAGCTCCCATAAGCGGCGGATCCTACACTCAGCATACAGAAAACCCGCATATAGCGAATGCCTCATTCCAGGATACAGAACTCCAGTAAACAGCTGCTCTCTACACCAAGGGTACAGAACTCCGGTAAACTGCTTCTCTCTATATCCAGGTAGCGGAGCTCCCAGAAGCGGCGTCTCCTACACTCAGCATACAGAAAACCCGCATATAGCGAATGCCTCATTCCAGGCTACAGAACTCCAGCAAACAGCTGCTTTCTACACCAAGGGTACAGAACTCCGGTAAACTGCTTCTCTCTATATCCAGGTAGCGGAGCTCCCAGAAGCGGCGTCTCCCACACTCAGGATACAGAAATCCCAATTACTGCGTATGCCTCTTGCCAGGCTCTAGAACTCCTGGAAACAGTTTCTCTCTACACCCATATACAGAACTCTGGCAAACTGTGTCTCACTGCATTCAAGATACAGAACTCCCATAAGCTGCGTCTGCCACACTAGGCATACACAAAACCCGCATAGAGCGAATACCTGCTCATAGGCTGCAGAATTCTTGGAAATAGATTCTCCCTACACTCTGATACAGAACTGCGGTAAAATGTGACTTTCGAATTCAGGGTTACAGAACTCCCATAAGCTGCGTCGGCTACACTCAGGCTACAGGAATCCCATAGACAGCGTATGCCTACTCTCAGACTACAGAACTCTTGGAAACAGCTTCTCTCTACATTCAACATACAGAACTACTGGAAACTGCATCTCTCTACACTTAGGCTATAGAACTCCCGAAAGCTGCTTCTGCTACACGCAGCATACAGAATACCCACATATAGCGAATGCCTAATTCCAGGATACAGAAATCCTGGAAAGCGCTCCGCTCTACTACAAGGATAAGGATCTCCGGTAAACTGCTTCTCTTTATATCCAGGTAGCAGAGCTCCCCTAAGCGGCGTCTCGTACACTCAGCATACAGAAAACCCGCATATAGCGAATGCCTCATTCCAGGCTACAGAACTCCAGCAAACAGCTGCTCTCTACACCAAGGGTACAGAACTCCGGTAAACTGCTTCTCTCTATATCCAGGTAGCGGAGCTCCCAGAAGCGGCGTCTCCCACACACAGGATACAGAAATCCCAATTACTGCGTATGCCTCTTGCCAGGCTCTAGAACTCCTGGAAACAGTTTCTCTCTACACCCATATACAGAACTCTGGCAAACTGTGTCTCACTGCATTCAAGATACAGAACTCCCATAAGCTGCGTCTGCCACACTAGGCATACACAAAACCCGCATAGAGCGAATACCTGCTCATAGGCTGCAGAATTCTTGCAAACAGCTTCTCCCTACACTCTGATACAGAACTAAGGTAAAATGTGACTTTCGAATTCAGGGTTACAGAACTCCCATAAGCTGCGTCGGCTACACTCAGGCTACAGGAATCCCATAGACAGCGTATGCCTACTCTCAGACTACAGAACTCTTGGAAACAGCTTCTCTCTACATTCAACATACAGAACTACTGGAAACTGCATCTCTCTACACTTAGGCTATAGAACTCCCGAAAGCTGCTTCTGCTACACGCAGCATACAGAATACCCACATATAGCGAATGCCTAATTCCAGGATACAGGATATAGAAATCCTGGAATGCGCTCTGCTCTACAACAAGGATAAGGATCTCCGGTAAACTGCTTCTCTCTATATCCAGGTAGCAGAGCTCCCCTAAGCGGCGTCTCCTACACTCAGCATACAGAAAACCCGCATATAGCGAATGCCTCATTCCAGGCTACAGAACTCCAGTAAACAGCTGCTCTCTACACCAAGGGTACAGAACTCCGGTAAACTGCTTCTCTCTATATCCAGGTAGCGGAGCTCCCAGAAGCGGCGTCTCCCACACTCAGGATACAGAAATCCCAATTACTGTGTATGCCTCTTGCCAGGCTCTAGAACTCCTGGAAAGTGTTTCTCTCTACACCCATATACAGAACTCTGGCAAACTGTGTCTCACTGCATTCAAGATACAGAACTCCCATAAGCTGCGTCTGCCACACTAGGCATACACAAAACCCGCATAGAGCGAATACCTGCTCATAGGCTGCAGAATTCTTGGAAACAGCTTCTCCCTACACTCTGATACAGAACTAAGGTAAAATGTGACTTTCTAATTCAGGGTTGCAGAACTCCCATAAGCTGCGTCGGCTACACTCAGGCTACAGGAATCCCATAGACAGCGTATGCCTACTCTCAGACTACAGAACGCTTGGAAACAGCTTCTCTCTACATTCAACATACAGAACTACTGGAAACTGCATCTCTCTACACTTAGGCTATAGAACTCCCAAAAGCTGCATCTCCTACACGCAGCATACAGAATACCCACATATAGCAAATGCCTAATTCCAGGATACAGAAATCCTGGAAAGCGCTCCGCTCTACAACAAGGATAAGGATCTCTGGTAAACTGCTTCTCACTATTTCCAGGTAGCAGAGCTCCCCTAAGCGGCGTCTCCTACACTCAGCATACAGAAAACCTGCATATAGCGAACGCCTCATTCCAGGCTACAGAACTCCAGTAAACAGCTGCTCTCTACACCAAGGGTACAGAACTCCGGTAAACTGCTTCTCTCTATATCCAGGTAGCGGAGCTTCCCGAAGCGGCATCTCCCACACTCAGGATACAGAAACTCCAATTACTGCGTATGCCTCTTGCCAGGCTATAGAACTCCTGGGAACAGTTTTTCTCTACACCCACATACAGAATTCTGGCAAACTGTGTCTCACTTCATTCAAGATACAGAACTCCCATAAGCTGCGTCTAGCACACTAGCCGTACAGAAAACCCGCATAGAGCGAATACCTGCTCATAGGCTGCAGAATTCTTGGAAACAGCTTCTCCCTACACTCTGATACAGAACTTCGGTAAAATGTGACTTTCGAATTCAGGGTTACAGAACTCCCATAAGCTGCGTCGGCTACACTCAGGCTACAGGAATCCCATATCCAGCGTATGGCTACTCTCAGACTACAGAACGCTTGGAAACAGCTTCTCTCTACATTCAACATACAGAACTACTGGAAACTGCATCTCTCTACACTTAGGCTATAGAACTCCCGAAAGCTGCTTCTGCTACACGCAGCATACAGAATACTCACATATAGCGAATGCCTAATTCCAGGATACAGGATACAGAAATCCTGGAAAGCGCTCCGCTCTACAACAAGGATAAGGATCTCCGGTAAACTGCTTCTCTCTATATCCAGGTAGCGGAGCTCCCCTAACGGCGTCTCCTACACTCAGCATACAGAAAACCCGCATATAGCGAATGCCTCATTCCAGGCTACAGAACTCCAGCAAACAGCTGCTCTCTACACCAAGGGTACAGAACTCCGGTAAACTGCTTCTCTCTATATCCAGGTAGCGGAGCTCCCAGAAGCGGCGTCTCCCACACTCAGGATACAGAAATCCCAATTACTGCGTATGCCTCTTGCCAGGCTCTAGAACTCCTGGAAACAGTTTCTCTCTACACCCATATACAGAACTCTGGCAAATTGTGTCTCACTGCATTCAAGATACAGAACTCCCATAAGCTGCGTCTGCCACACTAGGCATACACAAAACCCGCATAGAGCGAATACCTGCTCATAGGCTGCAGAATTCTTGCAAACAGCTTCTCCCTACACTCTGATACAGAACTTCGGTAAAATGTGACTTTCGAATTCAGGGTTACAGAACTCCCATAAGCTGCGTCGGCTACACTCAGGCTACAGGAATCCCATATCCAGCGTATGCCTACTCTCAGACTACAGAATTCTTGGAAACAGCTTCTCTCTACATTCAACATACAGAACTACTGGAAACTGCATCTCTCTACACTTAGGCTATAGAACTCCCGAAAGCTGCTTCTGCTACGCGCAGCATACAGAATACCCACATATAGCGAATGCCTAATTCCAGGATACAGGATACAGAAATCCTGGAAAGCGCTCCGCTCTACAACATGGATAAGGATCTCCGGTAAACTGCTTCTCTCTATATCCAGGTAGCAGAGCTCCCCTAACGGCGTCTCCTACACTCAGCATACAGAAAACCCGCATATAGCGAATGCCTCATTCCAGGCTACAGAACTCCAGTAAACAGCTGCTCTCTACACCAAGGGTACAGAACTCCGGTAAACTGCTTCTCTCTATATCCAGGTAGCGGAGCTCCCAGAAGCGGCGTCTCCCACACTCAGGATACAGAAATCCCAATTACTGCGTATGCCTCTTGCCAGGCTCTAGAACTCCTGGAAACAGTTTCTCTCTACACCCATATACAGAACTCTGGCAAACTGTGTCTCACTGCATTCAAGATACAGAACTCCCATAAGCTGCGTCTGCCACACTAGGCATACACAAAACCCGCATAGAGCGAATACCTGCTCATAGGCTGCAGAATTCTTGCAAACAGCTTCTCCCTACACTCTGATACAGAACTAAGGTAAAATGTGACTTTCGAATTCAGGGTTACAGAACTCCCATAAGCTGCGTCGGCTACACTCAGGCTACAGGAATCCCATAGACAGCGTATGCCTACTCTCAGACTACAGAACGCTTGGAAACAGCTTCTCTCTACATTCAACATACAGAACTACTGGAAACTGCATCTCTCTACACTTAGGCTATAGAACTCCCGAAAGCTGCTTCTGCTACACGCAGCATACAGAATACCCACATATAGCGAATGCCTAAATCCAGGATACAGGATACAGAAATCCTGGAATGCGCTCCGCTCTACAACAAGGATAAGGATCTCCGGTAAACTGCTTCTCTCTATATCCAGGTAGCAGAGCTCCCATAAGCGGCGTCTCCTACACTCAGCATACAGAAAACCCGCATATAGCGAATGCCTCATTCCAGGATACAGAACTCCAGTAAACAGCTGCTCTCTACACCAAGGGTACAGAACTCCGGTAAACTGCTTCTCTCTATATCCAGGTAGCGGAGCTCCCAGAAGCGGCGTCTCCCACACTCAGGATACAGAAATCCCAATTACTGCGTATGCCTCTTGCCAGGCTCTAGAACTCCTGGAAAGAGTTTCTCTCTACACCCATATACAGAACTCTGGCAAACTGTGTCTCACTGCATTCAAGATACAGAACTCCCATAAGCTGCGTCTGCCACACTAGGCATACACAAAACCCGCATAGAGCGAATACCTGCTCATAGGCTGCAGAATTCTTGCAAACAGCTTCTCCCTACACTCTGATACAGAACTTCGGTAAAATGTGACTTTCGAATTCAGGGTTACAGAACTCCCATAAGCTGCGTCGGCTACACTCAGGCTACAGGAATCCCATATCCAGCGTATGCCTACTCTCAGACTACAGAATTCTTGGAAACAGCTTCTCTCTACATTCAACATACAGAACTACTGGAAACTGCATCTCTCTACACTTAGGCTATAGAACTCCCGAAAGCTGCTTCTGCTACGCGCAGCATACAGAATACCCACATATAGCGAATGCCTAATTCCAGGATACAGGATACAGAAATCCTGGAAAGCGCTCCGCTCTACAACATGGATAAGGATCTCCGGTAAACTGCTTCTCTCTATATCCAGGTAGCAGAGCTCCCCTAACGGCGTCTCCTACACTCAGCATACAGAAAACCCGCATATAGCGAATGCCTCATTCCAGGCTACAGAACTCCAGTAAACAGCTGCTCTCTACACCAAGGGTACAGAACTCCGGTAAACTGCTTCTCTCTATATCCAGGTAGCGGAGCTCCCAGAAGCGGCGTCTCCCACACTCAGGATACAGAAATCCCAATTACTGCGTATGCCTCTTGCCAGGCTCTAGAACTCCTGGAAACAGTTTCTCTCTACACCCATATACAGAACTCTGGCAAACTGTGTCTCACTGCATTCAAGATACAGAACTCCCATAAGCTGCGTCTGCCACACTAGGCATACACAAAACCCGCATAGAGCGAATACCTGCTCATAGGCTGCAGAATTCTTGCAAACAGCTTCTCCCTACACTCTGATACAGAACTTCGGTAAAATGTGACTTTCGAATTCAGGGTTACAGAACTCCCATAAGCTGCGTCGGCTACACTCAGGCTACAGGAATCCCATAGACAGCGTATGCCTACTCTCAGACTACAGAACGCTTGGAAACAGCTTCTCTCTACATTCAACATACAGAACTACTGGAAACTGCATCTCTCTACACTTAGGCTATAGAACTCCCGAAAGCTGCTTCTGCTACACGCAGCATACAGAATACCCACATATAGCGAATGCCTAAATCCAGGATACAGGATACAGAAATCCTGGAATGCGCTCCTCTCTACAACAAGGATAAGGATCTCCGGTAAACTGCTTCTCTCTATATCCAGGTAGCAGAGCTCCCATAAGCGGCGTCTCCTACACTCAGCATACAGAAAACCCGCATATAGCGAATGCCTCATTCCAGGATACAGAACTCCAGTAAACAGCTGCTCTCTACACCAAGGGTACAGAACTCCGGTAAACTGCTTCTCTCTATATCCAGGTAGCGGAGCTCCCAGAAGCGGCGTCTCCTACACTCAGCATACAGAAAACCCGCATATAGCGAATGCCTCATTCCAGGCTACAGAACTCCAGCAAACAGCTGCTCTCTACACCAAGGGTACAGAACTCCGGTAAACTGCTTCTCTCTATATCCAGGTAGCGGAGCTCCCAGAAGCGGCGTCTCCCACACTCAGGATACAGAAATCCCAATTACTGCGTATGCCTCTTGCGAGGCTCTAGAACTCCTGGAAACAGTTTCTCTCTACACCCATATACAGAACTCTGGCAAACTGTGTCTCACTGCATTCAAGATACAGAACTCCCATAAGCTGCGTCTGCCACACTAGGCATACACAAAACCCGCATAGAGCGAATACCTGCTCATAGGCTGCAGAATTCTTGGAAACAGCTTCTCCCTACACTCTGATACAGAACTAAGGTAAAATGTGACTTTCTAATTCAGGGTTACAGAACTCCCATAAGCTGCGTCGGCTACACTCAGGCTACAGGAATCCCATAGACAGCGTATGCCTACTCTCAGACTACAGAACTCTTGGAAACAGCTTCTCTCTACATTCAACATACAGAACTACTGGAAACTGCATCTCTCTACACTTAGGCTATAGAACTCCCGAAAGCTGCTTCTGCTACACGCAGCATACAGAATACCCACATATAGCGAATGCCTAATTCCAGGATACAGAAATCCTGGAAAGCGCTCCGCTCTACTACAAGGATAAGGATCTCCGGTAAACTGCTTCTCTTTATATCCAGGTAGCAGAGCTCCCCTAAGCGGCGTCTCGTACACTCAGCATACAGAAAACCCGCATATAGCGAATGCCTCATTCCAGGCTACAGAACTCCAGCAAACAGCTGCTCTCTACACCAAGGGTACAGAACTCCGGTAAACTGCTTCTCTCTATATCCAGGTAGCGGAGCTCCCAGAAGCGGCGTCTCCCACACACAGGATACAGAAATCCCAATTACTGCGTATGCCTCTTGCCAGGCTCTAGAACTCCTGGAAACAGTTTCTCTCTACACCCATATACAGAACTCTGGCAAACTGTGTCTCACTGCATTCAAGATACAGAACTCCCATAAGCTGTGTCTGCCACACTAGGCATACACAAAACCCGCATAGAGCGAATACCTGCTCATAGGCTGCAGAATTCTTGGAAACAGCTTCTCCCTACACTCTGATACAGAACTTCGGTAAAATGTGACTTTCGAATTCAGGGTTACAGAACTCCCATAAGCTGCGTCGGCTACACTCAGGCTACAGGAATCCCATAGACAGCGTATGCCTACTCTCAGACTACAGAACTCTTGGAAACAGCTTCTCTCTACATTCAACATACAGAACTACTGGAAACTGCATCTCTCTACACTTAGGCTATAGAACTCCCGAAAGCTGCTTCTGCTACACGCAGCATACAGAATACCCACATATAGCGAATGCCTAATTCCAGGATACAGGATATAGAAATCCTGGAATGCGCTCCGCTCTACAACAAGGATAAGGATCTCCGGTAAACTGCTTCTCTCTATATCCAGGTAGCAGAGCTCCCCTAAGCGGCGTCTCCTACACTCAGCATACAGAAAACCCGCATATAGCGAATGCCTCATTCCAGGCTACAGAACTCCAGTAAACAGCTGCTCTCTACACCAAGGGTACAGAACTCCGGTAAACTGCTTCTCTCTATATCCAGGTAGCGGAGCTCCCAGAAGCGGCGTCTCCCACACTCAGGATACAGAAATCCCAATTACTGCGTATGCCTCTTGCCAGGCTCTAGAACTCCTGGAAACAGTTTCTCTCTACACCCATATACAGAACTCTGGCAAACTGTGTCTCACTGCATTCAAGATACAGAACTCCCATAAGCTGCGTCTGCCACACTAGGCATACACAAAACCCGCATAGAGCGAATACCTGCTCATAGGCTGCAGAATTCTTGCAAACAGCTTCTCCCTACACTCTGATACAGAACTAAGGTAAAATGTGACTTTCGAATTCAGGGTTACAGAACTCCCATAAGCTGTGTCGGCTACACTCAGGCTACAGGAATCCCATAGACAGCGTATGCCTACTCTCAGACTACAGAACGCTTGGAAACAGCTTCTCTCTACATTCAACATACAGAACTACTGGAAACTGCATCTCTCTACACTTAGGCTATAGAACTCCCGAAAGCTGCTTCTGCTACACGCAGCATACAGAATACCCACATATAGCGAATGCCTAAATCCAGGATACAGGATACAGAAATCCTGGAATGCGCTCCGCTCTACAACAAGGATAAGGATCTCCGGTAAACTGCTTCTCTCTATATCCAGGTAGCAGAGCTCCCATAAGCGGCGTCTCCTACACTCAGCATACAGAAAACCCGCATATAGCGAATGCCTCATTCCAGGATACAGAACTCCAGTAAACAGCTGCTCTCTACACCAAGGGTACAGAACTCCGGTAAACTGCTTCTCTCTATATCCAGGTAGCGGAGCTCCCAGAAGCGGCGTCTCCTACACTCAGCATACAGAAAACCCGCATATAGCGAATGCCTCATTCCAGGCTACAGAACTCCAGCAAACAGCTGCTTTCTACACCAAGGGTACAGAACTCCGGTAAACTGCTTCTCTCTATATCCAGGTAGCGGAGCTCCCAGAAGCGGCGTCTCCCACACTCAGGATACAGAAATCCCAATTACTGCGTATGCCTCTTGCCAGGCTCTAGAACTCCTGGAAACAGTTTCTCTCTACACCCATATACAGAACTCTGGCAAACTGTGTCTCACTGCATTCAAGATACAGAACTCCCATAAGCTGCGTCTGCCACACTAGGCATACACAAAACCCGCATAGAGCGAATACCTGCTCATAGGCTGCAGAATTCTTGGAAATAGATTCTCCCTACACTCTGATACAGAACTGCGGTAAAATGTGACTTTCGAATTCAGGGTTACAGAACTCCCATAAGCTGCGTCGGCTACACTCAGGCTACAGGAATCCCATAGACAGCGTATGCCTACTCTCAGACTACAGAACTCTTGGAAACAGCTTCTCTCTACATTCAACATACAGAACTACTGGAAACTGCATCTCTCTACACTTAGGCTATAGAACTCCCGAAAGCTGCTTCTGCTACACGCAGCATACAGAATACCCACATATAGCGAATGCCTAATTCCAGGATACAGAAATCCTGGAAAGCGCTCCGCTCTACTACAAGGATAAGGATCTCCGGTAAACTGCTTCTCTTTATATCCAGGTAGCAGAGCTCCCCTAAGCGGCGTCTCGTACACTCAGCATACAGAAAACCCGCATATAGCGAATGCCTCATTCCAGGCTACAGAACTCCAGCAAACAGCTGCTCTCTACACCAAGGGTACAGAACTCCGGTAAACTGCTTCTCTCTATATCCAGGTAGCGGAGCTCCCAGAAGCGGCGTCTCCCACACACAGGATACAGAAATCCCAATTACTGCGTATGCCTCTTGCCAGGCTCTAGAACTCCTGGAAACAGTTTCTCTCTACACCCATATACAGAACTCTGGAAAACTGTGTCTCACTGCATTCAAGATACAGAACTCCCATAAGCTGCGTCTGCCACACTAGGCATACACAAAACCCGCATAGAGCGAATACCTGCTCATAGGCTGCAGAATTCTTGCAAACAGCTTCTCCCTACACTCTGATACAGAACTAAGGTAAAATGTGACTTTCGAATTCAGGGTTACAGAACTCCCATAAGCTGCGTCGGCTACACTCAGGCTACAGGAATCCCATAGACAGCGTATGCCTACTCTCAGACTACAGAACTCTTGGAAACAGCTTCTCTCTACATTCAACATACAGAACTACTGGAAACTGCATCTCTCTACACTTAGGCTATAGAACTCCCGAAAGCTGCTTCTGCTACACGCAGCATACAGAATACCCACATATAGCGAATGCCTAATTCCAGGATACAGGATATAGAAATCCTGGAATGCGCTCTGCTCTACAACAAGGATAAGGATCTCCGGTAAACTGCTTCTCTCTATATCCAGGTAGCAGAGCTCCCCTAAGCGGCGTCTCCTACACTCAGCATACAGAAAACCCGCATATAGCGAATGCCTCATTCCAGGCTACAGAACTCCAGTAAACAGCTGCTCTCTACACCAAGGGTACAGAACTCCGGTAAACTGCTTCTCTCTATATCCAGGTAGCGGAGCTCCCAGAAGCGGCGTCTCCCACACTCAGGATACAGAAATCCCAATTACTGTGTATGCCTCTTGCCAGGCTCTAGAACTCCTGGAAAGTGTTTCTCTCTACACCCATATACAGAACTCTGGCAAACTGTGTCTCACTGCATTCAAGATACAGAACTCCCATAAGCTGCGTCTGCCACACTAGGCATACACAAAACCCGCATAGAGCGAATACCTGCTCATAGGCTGCAGAATTCTTGGAAACAGCTTCTCCCTACACTCTGATACAGAACTTCGGTAAAATGTGACTTTCGAATTCAGGGTTACAGAACTCCCATAAGCTGCGTCGGCTACACTCAGGCTACAGGAATCCCATATCCAGCGTATGGCTACTCTCAGACTACAGAACGCTTGGAAACAGCTTCTCTCTACATTCAACATACAGAACTACTGGAAACTGCATCTCTCTACACTTAGGCTATAGAACTCCCGAAAGCTGCTTCTGCTACACGCAGCATACAGAATACTCACATATAGCGAATGCCTAATTCCAGGATACAGGATACAGAAATCCTGGAAAGCGCTCCGCTCTACAACAAGGATAAGGATCTCCGGTAAACTGCTTCTCTCTATATCCAGGTAGCGGAGCTCCCCTAACGGCGTCTCCTACACTCAGCATACAGAAAACCCGCATATAGCGAATGCCTCATTCCAGGCTACAGAACTCCAGCAAACAGCTGCTCTCTACACCAAGGGTACAGAACTCCGGTAAACTGCTTCTCTCTATATCCAGGTAGCGGAGCTCCCAGAAGCGGCGTCTCCCACACTCAGGATACAGAAATCCCAATTACTGCGTATGCCTCTTGCCAGGCTCTAGAACTCCTGGAAACAGTTTCTCTCTACACCCATATACAGAACTCTGGCAAATTGTGTCTCACTGCATTCAAGATACAGAACTCCCATAAGCTGCGTCTGCCACACTAGGCATACACAAAACCCGCATAGAGCGAATACCTGCTCATAGGCTGCAGAATTCTTGCAAACAGCTTCTCCCTACACTCTGATACAGAACTTCGGTAAAATGTGACTTTCGAATTCAGGGTTACAGAACTCCCATAAGCTGCGTCGGCTACACTCAGGCTACAGGAATCCCATATCCAGCGTATGCCTACTCTCAGACTACAGAATTCTTGGAAACAGCTTCTCTCTACATTCAACATACAGAACTACTGGAAACTGCATCTCTCTACACTTAGGCTATAGAACTCCCGAAAGCTGCTTCTGCTACGCGCAGCATACAGAATACCCACATATAGCGAATGCCTAATTCCAGGATACAGGATACAGAAATCCTGGAAAGCGCTCCGCTCTACAACATGGATAAGGATCTCCGGTAAACTGCTTCTCTCTATATCCAGGTAGCAGAGCTCCCCTAACGGCGTCTCCTACACTCAGCATACAGAAAACCCGCATATAGCGAATGCCTCATTCCAGGCTACAGAACTCCAGTAAACAGCTGCTCTCTACACCAAGGGTACAGAACTCCGGTAAACTGCTTCTCTCTATATCCAGGTAGCGGAGCTCCCAGAAGCGGCGTCTCCCACACTCAGGATACAGAAATCCCAATTACTGCGTATGCCTCTTGCCAGGCTCTAGAACTCCTGGAAACAGTTTCTCTCTACACCCATATACAGAACTCTGGCAAACTGTGTCTCACTGCATTCAAGATACAGAACTCCCATAAGCTGCGTCTGCCACACTAGGCATACACAAAACCCGCATAGAGCGAATACCTGCTCATAGGCTGCAGAATTCTTGCAAACAGCTTCTCCCTACACTCTGATACAGAACTAAGGTAAAATGTGACTTTCGAATTCAGGGTTACAGAACTCCCATAAGCTGCGTCGGCTACACTCAGGCTACAGGAATCCCATAGACAGCGTATGCCTACTCTCAGACTACAGAACGCTTGGAAACAGCTTCTCTCTACATTCAACATACAGAACTACTGGAAACTGCATCTCTCTACACTTAGGCTATAGAACTCCCGAAAGCTGCTTCTGCTACACGCAGCATACAGAATACCCACATATAGCGAATGCCTAAATCCAGGATACAGGATACAGAAATCCTGGAATGCGCTCCGCTCTACAACAAGGATAAGGATCTCCGGTAAACTGCTTCTCTCTATATCCAGGTAGCAGAGCTCCCATAAGCGGCGTCTCCTACACTCAGCATACAGAAAACCCGCATATAGCGAATGCCTCATTCCAGGATACAGAACTCCAGTAAACAGCTGCTCTCTACACCAAGGGTACAGAACTCCGGTAAACTGCTTCTCTCTATATCCAGGTAGCGGAGCTCCCAGAAGCGGCGTCTCCCACACTCAGGATACAGAAATCCCAATTACTGCGTATGCCTCTTGCCAGGCTCTAGAACTCCTGGAAAGAGTTTCTCTCTACACCCATATACAGAACTCTGGCAAACTGTGTCTCACTGCATTCAAGATACAGAACTCCCATAAGCTGCGTCTGCCACACTAGGCATACACAAAACCCGCATAGAGCGAATACCTGCTCATAGGCTGCAGAATTCTTGCAAACAGCTTCTCCCTACACTCTGATACAGAACTTCGGTAAAATGTGACTTTCGAATTCAGGGTTACAGAACTCCCATAAGCTGCGTCGGCTACACTCAGGCTACAGGAATCCCATATCCAGCGTATGCCTACTCTCAGACTACAGAATTCTTGGAAACAGCTTCTCTCTACATTCAACATACAGAACTACTGGAAACTGCATCTCTCTACACTTAGGCTATAGAACTCCCGAAAGCTGCTTCTGCTACGCGCAGCATACAGAATACCCACATATAGCGAATGCCTAATTCCAGGATACAGGATACAGAAATCCTGGAAAGCGCTCCGCTCTACAACATGGATAAGGATCTCCGGTAAACTGCTTCTCTCTATATCCAGGTAGCAGAGCTCCCCTAACGGCGTCTCCTACACTCAGCATACAGAAAACCCGCATATAGCGAATGCCTCATTCCAGGCTACAGAACTCCAGTAAACAGCTGCTCTCTACACCAAGGGTACAGAACTCCGGTAAACTGCTTCTCTCTATATCCAGGTAGCGGAGCTCCCAGAAGCGGCGTCTCCCACACTCAGGATACAGAAATCCCAATTACTGCGTATGCCTCTTGCCAGGCTCTAGAACTCCTGGAAACAGTTTCTCTCTACACCCATATACAGAACTCTGGCAAACTGTGTCTCACTGCATTCAAGATACAGAACTCCCATAAGCTGCGTCTGCCACACTAGGCATACACAAAACCCGCATAGAGCGAATACCTGCTCATAGGCTGCAGAATTCTTGCAAACAGCTTCTCCCTACACTCTGATACAGAACTAAGGTAAAATGTGACTTTCGAATTCAGGGTTACAGAACTCCCATAAGCTGCGTCGGCTACACTCAGGCTACAGGAATCCCATAGACAGCGTATGCCTACTCTCAGACTACAGAACGCTTGGAAACAGCTTCTCTCTACATTCAACATACAGAACTACTGGAAACTGCATCTCTCTACACTTAGGCTATAGAACTCCCGAAAGCTGCTTCTGCTACACGCAGCATACAGAATACCCACATATAGCGAATGCCTAAATCCAGGATACAGGATACAGAAATCCTGGAATGCGCTCCTCTCTACAACAAGGATAAGGATCTCCGGTAAACTGCTTCTCTCTATATCCAGGTAGCAGAGCTCCCATAAGCGGCGTCTCCTACACTCAGCATACAGAAAACCCGCATATAGCGAATGCCTCATTCCAGGATACAGAACTCCAGTAAACAGCTGCTCTCTACACCAAGGGTACAGAACTCCGGTAAACTGCTTCTCTCTATATCCAGGTAGCGGAGCTCCCAGAAGCGGCGTCTCCTACACTCAGCATACAGAAAACCCGCATATAGCGAATGCCTCATTCCAGGCTACAGAACTCCAGCAAACAGCTGCTCTCTACACCAAGGGTACAGAACTCCGGTAAACTGCTTCTCTCTATATCCAGGTAGCGGAGCTCCCAGAAGCGGCGTCTCCCACACTCAGGATACAGAAATCCCAATTACTGCGTATGCCTCTTGCGAGGCTCTAGAACTCCTGGAAACAGTTTCTCTCTACACCCATATACAGAACTCTGGCAAACTGTGTCTCACTGCATTCAAGATACAGAACTCCCATAAGCTGCGTCTGCCACACTAGGCATACACAAAACCCGCATAGAGCGAATACCTGCTCATAGGCTGCAGAATTCTTGGAAATAGATTCTCCCTACACTCTGATACAGAACTAAGGTAAAATGTGACTTTCTAATTCAGGGTTACAGAACTCCCATAAGCTGCGTCGGCTACACTCAGGCTACAGGAATCCCATAGACAGCGTATGCCTACTCTCAGACTACAGAACTCTTGGAAACAGCTTCTCTCTACATTCAACATACAGAACTACTGGAAACTGCATCTCTCTACACTTAGGCTATAGAACTCCCGAAAGCTGCTTCTGCTACACGCAGCATACAGAATACCCACATATAGCGAATGCCTAATTCCAGGATACAGAAATCCTGGAAAGCGCTCCGCTCTACAACAAGGATAAGGATCTCCGGTAAACTGCTTCTCTTTATATCCAGGTAGCAGAGCTCCCCTAAGCGGCGTCTCCTACACTCAGCATACAGAAAACCCGCATATAGCGAATGCCTCATTCCAGGCTACAGAACTCCAGCAAACAGCTGCTCTCTACACCAAGGGTACAGAACTCCGGTAAACTGCTTCTCTCTATATCCAGGTAGCGGAGCTCCCAGAAGCGGCGTCTCCCACACACAGGATACAGAAATCCCAATTACTGCGTATGCCTCTTGCCAGGCTCTAGAACTCCTGCAAACAGTTTCTCTCTACACCCATATACAGAACTCTGGAAAACTGTGTCTCACTGCATTCAAGATACAGAACTCCCATAAGCTGCGTCTGCCACACTAGGCATACACAAAACCCGCATAGAGCGAATACCTGCTCATAGGCTGCAGAATTCTTGGAAACAGCTTCTCCCTACACTCTGATACAGAACTTCGGTAAAATGTGACTTTCGAATTCAGGGTTACAGAACTCCCATAAGCTGCGTCGGCTACACTCAGGCTACAGGAATCCCATATCCAGCGTATGCCTACTCTCAGACTACAGAACTCTTGGAAACAGCTTCTCTCTACATTCAACATACAGAACTACTGGAAACTGCATCTCTCTACACTTAGGCTATAGAACTCCCGAAAGCTGCTTCTGCTACACGCAGCATACAGAATACCCACATATAGCGAATGCCTAATTCCAGGATACAGGATATAGAAATCCTGGAATGCGCTCCGCTCTACAACAAGGATAAGGATCTCCGGTAAACTGCTTCTCTTTATATCCAGGTAGCAGAGCTCCCCTAAGCGGCGTCTCCTACACTCAGCATACAGAAAACCCGCATATAGCGAATGCCTCATTCCAGGCTACAGAACTCCAGTAAACAGCTGCTCTCTACACCAAGGGTACAGAACTCCGGTAAACTGCTTCTCTCTATATCCAGGTAGCGGAGCTCCCAGAAGCGGCGTCTCCCACACTCAGGATACAGAAATCCCAATTACTGTGTATGCCTCTTGCCAGGCTCTAGAACTCCTGGAAAGTGTTTCTCTCTACACCCATATACAGAACTCTGGCAAACTGTGTCTCACTGCATTCAAGATACAGAACTCCCATAAGCTGCGTCTGCCACACTAGGCATACACAAAACCCGCATAGAGCGAATACCTGCTCATAGGCTGCAGAATTCTTGGAAACAGCTTCTCCCTACACTCTGATACAGAACTAAGGTAAAATGTGACTTTCTAATTCAGGGTTGCAGAACTCCCATAAGCTGCGTCGGCTACACTCAGGCTACAGGAATCCCATAGACAGCGTATGCCTACTCTCAGACTACAGAACGCTTGGAAACAGCTTCTCTCTACATTCAACATACAGAACTACTGGAAACTGCATCTCTCTACACTTAGGCTATAGAACTCCCAAAAGCTGCATCTCCTACACGCAGCATACAGAATACCCACATATAGCAAATGCCTAATTCCAGGATACAGAAATCCTGGAAAGCGCTCCGCTCTACAACAAGGATAAGGATCTCTGGTAAACTGCTTCTCACTATTTCCAGGTAGCAGAGCTCCCCTAAGCGGCGTCTCCTACACTCAGCATACAGAAAACCTGCATATAGCGAACGCCTCATTCCAGGCTACAGAACTCCAGTAAACAGCTGCTCTCTACACCAAGGGTACAGAACTCCGGTAAACTGCTTCTCTCTATATCCAGGTAGCGGAGCTTCCCGAAGCGGCATCTCCCACACTCAGGATACAGAAACTCCAATTACTGCGTATGCCTCTTGCCAGGCTATAGAACTCCTGGGAACAGTTTTTCTCTACACCCACATACAGAATTCTGGCAAACTGTGTCTCACTTCATTCAAGATACAGAACTCCCATAAGCTGCGTCTGCCACACTAGCCGTACAGAAAACCCGCATAGAGCGAATACCTGCTCATAGGCTGCAGAATTCTTGGAAACAGCTTCTCCCTACACTCTGATACAGAACTTCGGTAAAATGTGACTTTCGAATTCAGGGTTACAGAACTCCCATAAGCTGCGTCGGCTACACTCAGGCTACAGGAATCCCATATCCAGCGTATGGCTACTCTCAGACTACAGAACGCTTGGAAACAGCTTCTCTCTACATTCAACATACAGAACTACTGGAAACTGCATCTCTCTACACTTAGGCTATAGAACTCCCGAAAGCTGCTTCTGCTACACGCAGCATACAGAATACTCACATATAGCGAATGCCTAATTCCAGGATACAGGATACAGAAATCCTGGAAAGCGCTCCGCTCTACAACAAGGATAAGGATCTCCGGTAAACTGCTTCTCTCTATATCCAGGTAGCGGAGCTCCCCTAACGGCGTCTCCTACACTCAGCATACAGAAAACCCGCATATAGCGAATGCCTCATTCCAGGCTACAGAACTCCAGCAAACAGCTGCTCTCTACACCAAGGGTACAGAACTCCGGTAAACTGCTTCTCTCTATATCCAGGTAGCGGAGCTCCCAGAAGCGGCGTCTCCCACACTCAGGATACAGAAATCCCAATTACTGCGTATGCCTCTTGCCAGGCTCTAGAACTCCTGGAAACAGTTTCTCTCTACACCCATATACAGAACTCTGGCAAACTGTGTCTCACTGCATTCAAGATACAGAACTCCCATAAGCTGCGTCTGCCACACTAGGCATACACAAAACCCGCATAGAGCGAATACCTGCTCATAGGTTGCAGAATTCTTGCAAACAGCTTCTCCCTACACTCTGATACAGAACTAAGGTAAAATGTGACTTTCGAATTCAGGGTTACAGAACTCCCATAAGCTGCGTCGGCTACACTCAGGCTACAGGAATCCCATAGACAGCGTATGCCTACTCTCAGACTACAGAACGCTTGGAAACAGCTTCTCTCTACATTCAACATACAGAACTACTGGAAACTGCATCTCTCTACACTTAGGCTATAGAACTCCCGAAAGCTGCTTCTGCTACACGCAGCATACAGAATACCCACATATAGCGAATGCCTAAATCCAGGATACAGGATACAGAAATCCTGGAATGCGCTCCTCTCTACAACAAGGATAAGGATCTCCGGTAAACTGCTTCTCTCTATATCCAGGTAGCAGAGCTCCCATAAGCGGCGTCTCCTACACTCAGCATACAGAAAACCCGCATATAGCGAATGCCTCATTCCAGGATACAGAACTCCAGTAAACAGCTGCTCTCTACACCAAGGGTACAGAACTCCGGTAAACTGCTTCTCTCTATATCCAGGTAGCGGAGCTCCCAGAAGCGGCGTCTCCTACACTCAGCATACAGAAAACCCGCATATAGCGAATGCCTCATTCCAGGCTACAGAACTCCAGCAAACAGCTGCTCTCTACACCAAGGGTACAGAACTCCGGTAAACTGCTTCTCTCTATATCCAGGTAGCGGAGCTCCCAGAAGCGGCGTCTCCCACACTCAGGATACAGAAATCCCAATTACTGCGTATGCCTCTTGCGAGGCTCTAGAACTCCTGGAAACAGTTTCTCTCTACACCCATATACAGAACTCTGGCAAACTGTGTCTCACTGCATTCAAGATACAGAACTCCCATAAGCTGCGTCTGCCACACTAGGCATACACAAAACCCGCATAGAGCGAATACCTGCTCATAGGCTGCAGAATTCTTGGAAACAGCTTCTCCCTACACTCTGATACAGAACTAAGGTAAAATGTGACTTTCTAATTCAGGGTTACAGAACTCCCATAAGCTGCGTCGGCTACACTCAGGCTACAGGAATCCCATAGACAGCGTATGCCTACTCTCAGACTACAGAACTCTTGGAAACAGCTTCTCTCTACATTCAACATACAGAACTACTGGAAACTGCATCTCTCTACACTTAGGCTATAGAACTCCCGAAAGCTGCTTCTGCTACACGCAGCATACAGAATACCCACATATAGCGAATGCCTAATTCCAGGATACAGGATATAGAAATCCTGGAATGCGCTCCGCTCTACAACAAGGATAAGGATCTCCGGTAAACTGCTTCTCTTTATATCCAGGTAGCAGAGCTCCCCTAAGCGGCGTCTCCTACACTCAGCATACAGAAAACCCGCATATAGCGAATGCCTCATTCCAGGCTACAGAACTCCAGTAAACAGCTGCTCTCTACACCAAGGGTACAGAACTCCGGTAAACTGCTTCTCTCTATATCCAGGTAGCGGAGCTCCCAGAAGCGGCGTCTCCCACACTCAGGATACAGAAATCCCAATTACTGTGTATGCCTCTTGCCAGGCTCTAGAACTCCTGGAAAGTGTTTCTCTCTACACCCATATACAGAACTCTGGCAAACTGTGTCTCACTGCATTCAAGATACAGAACTCCCATAAGCTGCGTCTGCCACACTAGGCATACACAAAACCCGCATAGAGCGAATACCTGCTCATAGGCTGCAGAATTCTTGGAAACAGCTTCTCCCTACACTCTGATACAGAACTAAGGTAAAATGTGACTTTCTAATTCAGGGTTGCAGAACTCCCATAAGCTGCGTCGGCTACACTCAGGCTACAGGAATCCCATAGACAGCGTATGCCTACTCTCAGACTACAGAACGCTTGGAAACAGCTTCTCTCTACATTCAACATACAGAACTACTGGAAACTGCATCTCTCTACACTTAGGCTATAGAACTCCCAAAAGCTGCATCTCCTACACGCAGCATACAGAATACCCACATATAGCAAATGCCTAATTCCAGGATACAGAAATCCTGGAAAGCGCTCCGCTCTACAACAAGGATAAGGATCTCTGGTAAACTGCTTCTCACTATTTCCAGGTAGCAGAGCTCCCCTAAGCGGCGTCTCCTACACTCAGCATACAGAAAACCTGCATATAGCGAACGCCTCATTCCAGGCTACAGAACTCCAGTAAACAGCTGCTCTCTACACCAAGGGTACAGAACTCCGGTAAACTGCTTCTCTCTATATCCAGGTAGCGGAGCTTCCCGAAGCGGCATCTCCCACACTCAGGATACAGAAACTCCAATTACTGCGTATGCCTCTTGCCAGGCTATAGAACTCCTGGGAACAGTTTTTCTCTACACCCACATACAGAATTCTGGCAAACTGTGTCTCACTTCATTCAAGATACAGAACTCCCATAAGCTGCGTCTGCCACACTAGCCGTACAGAAAACCCGCATAGAGCGAATACCTGCTCATAGGCTGCAGAATTCTTGGAAACAGCTTCTCCCTACACTCTGATACAGAACTTCGGTAAAATGTGACTTTCGAATTCAGGGTTACAGAACTCCCATAAGCTGCGTCGGCTACACTCAGGCTACAGGAATCCCATATCCAGCGTATGGCTACTCTCAGACTACAGAACGCTTGGAAACAGCTTCTCTCTACATTCAACATACAGAACTACTGGAAACTGCATCTCTCTACACTTAGGCTATAGAACTCCCGAAAGCTGCTTCTGCTACACGCAGCATACAGAATACTCACATATAGCGAATGCCTAATTCCAGGATACAGGATACAGAAATCCTGGAAAGCGCTCCGCTCTACAACAAGGATAAGGATCTCCGGTAAACTGCTTCTCTCTATATCCAGGTAGCGGAGCTCCCCTAACGGCGTCTCCTACACTCAGCATACAGAAAACCCGCATATAGCGAATGCCTCATTCCAGGCTACAGAACTCCAGCAAACAGCTGCTCTCTACACCAAGGGTACAGAACTCCGGTAAACTGCTTCTCTCTATATCCAGGTAGCGGAGCTCCCAGAAGCGGCGTCTCCCACACTCAGGATACAGAAATCCCAATTACTGCGTATGCCTCTTGCCAGGCTCTAGAACTCCTGGAAACAGTTTCTCTCTACACCCATATACAGAACTCTGGCAAATTGTGTCTCACTGCATTCAAGATACAGAACTCCCATAAGCTGCGTCTGCCACACTAGGCATACACAAAACCCGCATAGAGCGAATACCTGCTCATAGGCTGCAGAATTCTTGCAAACAGCTTCTCCCTACACTCTGATACAGAACTTCGGTAAAATGTGACTTTCGAATTCAGGGTTACAGAACTCCCATAAGCTGCGTCGGCTACACTCAGGCTACAGGAATCCCATATCCAGCGTATGCCTACTCTCAGACTACAGAATTCTTGGAAACAGCTTCTCTCTACATTCAACATACAGAACTACTGGAAACTGCATCTCTCTACACTTAGGCTATAGAACTCCCGAAAGCTGCTTCTGCTACGCGCAGCATACAGAATACCCACATATAGCGAATGCCTAATTCCAGGATACAGGATACAGAAATCCTGGAAAGCGCTCCGCTCTACAACATGGATAAGGATCTCCGGTAAACTGCTTCTCTCTATATCCAGGTAGCAGAGCTCCCCTAACGGCGTCTCCTACACTCAGCATACAGAAAACCCGCATATAGCGAATGCCTCATTCCAGGCTACAGAACTCCAGTAAACAGCTGCTCTCTACACCAAGGGTACAGAACTCCGGTAAACTGCTTCTCTCTATATCCAGGTAGCGGAGCTCCCAGAAGCGGCGTCTCCCACACTCAGGATACAGAAATCCCAATTACTGCGTATGCCTCTTGCCAGGCTCTAGAACTCCTGGAAACAGTTTCTCTCTACACCCATATACAGAACTCTGGCAAACTGTGTCTCACTGCATTCAAGATACAGAACTCCCATAAGCTGCGTCTGCCACACTAGGCATACACAAAACCCGCATAGAGCGAATACCTGCTCATAGGCTGCAGAATTCTTGCAAACAGCTTCTCCCTACACTCTGATACAGAACTAAGGTAAAATGTGACTTTCGAATTCAGGGTTACAGAACTCCCATAAGCTGCGTCGGCTACACTCAGGCTACAGGAATCCCATAGACAGCGTATGCCTACTCTCAGACTACAGAACGCTTGGAAACAGCTTCTCTCTACATTCAACATACAGAACTACTGGAAACTGCATCTCTCTACACTTAGGCTATAGAACTCCCGAAAGCTGCTTCTGCTATACGCAGCATACAGAATACCCACATATAGCGAATGCCTAAATCCAGGATACAGGATACAGAAATCCTGGAATGCGCTCCGCTCTACAACAAGGATAAGGATCTCCGGTAAACTGCTTCTCTCTATATCCAGGTAGCAGAGCTCCCATAAGCGGCGTCTCCTACACTCAGCATACAGAAAACCCGCATATAGCGAATGCCTCATTCCAGGATACAGAACTCCAGTAAACAGCTGCTCTCTACACCAAGGGTACAGAACTCCGGTAAACTGCTTCTCTCTATATCCAGGTAGCGGAGCTCCCAGAAGCGGCGTCTCCCACACTCAGGATACAGAAATCCCAATTACTGCGTATGCCTCTTGCCAGGCTCTAGAACTCCTGGAAAGAGTTTCTCTCTACACCCATATACAGAACTCTCGCAAACTGTGTCTCACTGCATTCAAGATACAGAACTCCCATAAGCTGCATCTGCCACACTAGGCATACACAAAACCCGCATAGAGCGAATACCTGCTCATAGGCTGCAGAATTCTTGCAAACAGCTTCTCCCTACACTCTGATACAGAACTAAGGTAAAATGTGACTTTCGAATTCAGGGTTACAGAACTCCCATAAGCTGCGTCGGCTACACTCAGGCTACAGGAATCCCATATCCAGCGTATGCCTACTCTCAGACTACAGAACGCTTGGAAACAGCTTCTCTCTACATTCAACATACAGAACTACTGGAAACTGCATCTCTCTACACTTAGGCTATAGAACTCCCGAAAGCTGCTTCTGCTACACGCAGCATACAGAATACCCACATATAGCGAATGCCTAAATCCAGGATACAGGATACAGAAATCCTGGAATGCGCTCCTCTCTACAACAAGGATAAGGATCTCCGGTAAACTGCTTCTCTCTATATCCAGGTAGCAGAGCTCCCATAAGCGGCGTCTCCTACACTCAGCATACAGAAAACCCGCATATAGCGAATGCCTCATTCCAGGATACAGAACTCCAGTAAACAGCTGCTCTCTACACCAAGGGTACAGAACTCCGGTAAACTGCTTCTCTCTATATCCAGGTAGCGGAGCTCCCAGAAGCGGCGTCTCCTACACTCAGCATACAGAAAACCCGCATATAGCGAATGCCTCATTCCAGGCTACAGAACTCCAGCAAACAGCTGCTCTCTACACCAAGGGTACAGAACTCCGGTAAACTGCTTCTCTCTATATCCAGGTAGCGGAGCTCCCAGAAGCGGCGTCTCCCACACTCAGGATACAGAAATCCCAATTACTGCGTATGCCTCTTGCGAGGCTCTAGAACTCCTGGAAACAGTTTCTCTCTACACCCATATACAGAACTCTGGCAAACTGTGTCTCACTGCATTCAAGATACAGAACTCCCATAAGCTGCGTCTGCCACACTAGGCATACACAAAACCCGCATAGAGCGAATACCTGCTCATAGGCTGCAGAATTCTTGGAAACAGCTTCTCCCTACACTCTGATACAGAACTAAGGTAAAATGTGACTTTCTAATTCAGGGTTACAGAACTCCCATAAGCTGCGTCGGCTACACTCAGGCTACAGGAATCCCATAGACAGCGTATGCCTACTCTCAGACTACAGAACTCTTGGAAACAGCTTCTCTCTACATTCAACATACAGAACTACTGGAAACTGCATCTCTCTACACTTAGGCTATAGAACTCCCGAAAGCTGCTTCTGCTACACGCAGCATACAGAATACCCACATATAGCGAATGCCTAATTCCAGGATACAGAAATCCTGGAAAGCGCTCCGCTCTACAACAAGGATAAGGATCTCCGGTAAACTGCTTCTCTTTATATCCAGGTAGCAGAGCTCCCCTAAGCGGCATCTCCTACACTCAGCATACAGAAAACCCGCATATAGCGAATGCCTCATTCCAGGCTACAGAACTCCAGCAAACAGCTGCTCTCTACACCAAGGGTACAGAACTCCGGTAAACTGCTTCTCTCTATATCCAGGTAGCGGAGCTCCCAGAAGCGGCGTCTCCCACACACAGGATACAGAAATCCCAATTACTGCGTATGCCTCTTGCCAGGCTCTAGAACTCCTGGAAACAGTTTCTCTCTACACCCATATACAGAACTCTGGCAAACTGTGTCTCACTGCATTCAAGATACAGAACTCCCATAAGCTGCGTCTGCCACACTAGGCATACACAAAACCCGCATAGAGCGAATACCTGCTCATAGGCTGCAGAATTCTTGGAAACAGCTTCTCCCTACACTCTGATACAGAACTTCGGTAAAATGTGACTTTCGAATTCAGGGTTACAGAACTCCCATAAGCTGCGTCGGCTACACTCAGGCTACAGGAATCCCATATCCAGCGTATGCCTACTCTCAGACTACAGAACTCTTGGAAACAGCTTCTCTCTACATTCAACATACAGAACTACTGGAAACTGCATCTCTCTACACTTAGGCTATAGAACTCCCGAAAGCTGCTTCTGCTACACGCAGCATACAGAATACCCACACATAGCGAATGCCTAATTCCAGGATACAGGATATAGAAATCCTGGAATGCGCTCCGCTCTACAACAAGGATAAGGATCTCCGGTAAACTGCTTCTCTTTATATCCAGGTAGCAGAGCTCCCCTAAGCGGCGTCTCCTACACTCAGCATACAGAAAACCCGCATATAGCGAATGCCTCATTCCAGGCTACAGAACTCCAGTAAACAGCTGCTCTCTACACCAAGGGTACAGAACTCCGGTAAACTGCTTCTCTCTATATCCAGGTAGCGGAGCTCCCAGAAGCGGCGTCTCCCACACTCAGGATACAGAAATCCCAATTACTGTGTATGCCTCTTGCCAGGCTCTAGAACTCCTGGAAAGTGTTTCTCTCTACACCCATATACAGAACTCTGGCAAACTGTGTCTCACTGCATTCAAGATACAGAACTCCCATAAGCTGCGTCTGCCACACTAGGCATACACAAAACCCGCATAGAGCGAATACCTGCTCATAGGCTGCAGAATTCTTGGAAACAGCTTCTCCCTACACTCTGATACAGAACTAAGGTAAAATGTGACTTTCTAATTCAGGGTTGCAGAACTCCCATAAGCTGCGTCGGCTACACTCAGGCTACAGGAATCCCATAGACAGCGTATGCCTACTCTCAGACTACAGAACGCTTGGAAACAGCTTCTCTCTACATTCAACATACAGAACTACTGGAAACTGCATCTCTCTACACTTAGGCTATAGAACTCCCGAAAGCTGCTTCTGCTACACGCAGCATACAGAATACCCACATATTGCGAATGCCTAAATCCAGGATACAGGATACAGAAATCCTGGAATGCGCTCCGCTCTACAACAAGGATAAGGATCTCCGGTAAACTGCTTCTCTCTATATCCAGGTAGCAGAGCTCCCATAAGCGGCGTCTCCTACACTCAGCATACAGAAAACCCGCATATAGCGAATGCCTCATTCCAGGATACAGAACTCCAGTAAACAGCTGCTCTCTACACCAAGGGTACAGAACTCCGGTAAACTGCTTCTCTCTATATCCAGGTAGCGGAGCTCCCAGAAGCGGCGTCTCCTACACTCAGCATACAGAAAACCCGCATATAGCGAATGCCTCATTCCAGGCTACAGAACTCCAGCAAACAGCTGCTCTCTACACCAAGGGTACAGAACTCCGGTAAACTGCTTCTCTCTATATCCAGGTAGCGGAGCTCCCAGAAGCGGCGTCTCCCACACTCAGGATACAGAAATCCCAATTACTGCGTATGCCTCTTGCCAGGCTCTAGAACTCCTGGAAACAGTTTCTCTCTACACCCATATACAGAACTCTGGCAAACTGTGTCTCACTGCATTCAAGATACAGAACTCCCATAAGCTGCGTCTGCCACACTAGGCATACACAAAACCCGCATAGAGCGAATACCTGCTCATAGGCTGCAGAATTCTTGCAAACAGCTTCTCCCTACACTCTGATACAGAACTTCGGTAAAATGTGACTTTCGAATTCAGGGTTACAGAACTCCCATAAGCTGCGTCGGCTACACTCAGGCTACAGGAATCCCATATCCAGCGTATGCCTACTCTCAGACTACAGAATTCTTGGAAACAGCTTCTCTCTACATTCAACATACAGAACTACTGGAAACTGCATCTCTCTACACTTAGGCTATAGAACTCCCGAAAGCTGCTTCTGCTACGCGCAGCATACAGAATACCCACATATAGCGAATTCCTAATTCCAGGATACAGGATACAGAAATCCTGGAAAGCGCTCCGCTCTACAACATGGATAAGGATCTCCGGTAAACTGCTTCTCTCTATATCCAGGTAGCAGAGCTCCCCTAACGGCGTCTCCTACACTCAGCATACAGAAAACCCGCATATAGCGAATGCCTCATTCCAGGCTACAGAACTCCAGTAAACAGCTGCTCTCTACACCAAGGGTACAGAACTCCGGTAAACTGCTTCTCTCTATATCCAGGTAGCGGAGCTCCCAGAAGCGGCGTCTCCCACACTCAGGATACAGAAATCCCAATTACTGCGTATGCCTCTTGCCAGGCTCTAGAACTCCTGGAAACAGTTTCTCTCTACACCCATATACAGAACTCTGGCAAACTGTGTCTCACTGCATTCAAGATACAGAACTCCCATAAGCTGCGTCTGCCACACTAGGCATACACAAAACCCGCATAGAGCGAATACCTGCTCATAGGCTGCAGAATTCTTGCAAACAGCTTCTCCCTACACTCTGATACAGAACTAAGGTAAAATGTGACTTTCGAATTCAGGGTTACAGAACTCCCATAAGCTGCGTCGGCTACACTCAGGCTACAGGAATCCCATAGACAGCGTATGCCTACTCTCAGACTACAGAACGCTTGGAAACAGCTTCTCTCTACATTCAACATACAGAACTACTGGAAACTGCATCTCTCTACACTTAGGCTATAGAACTCCCGAAAGCTGCTTCTGCTATACGCAGCATACAGAATACCCACATATAGCGAATGCCTAAATCCAGGATACAGGATACAGAAATCCTGGAATGCGCTCCGCTCTACAACAAGGATAAGGATCTCCGGTAAACTGCTTCTCTCTATATCCAGGTAGCAGAGCTCCCATAAGCGGCGTCTCCTACACTCAGCATACAGAAAACCCGCATATAGCGAATGCCTCATTCCAGGATACAGAACTCCAGTAAACAGCTGCTCTCTACACCAAGGGTACAGAACTCCGGTAAACTGCTTCTCTCTATATCCAGGTAGCGGAGCTCCCAGAAGCGGCGTCTCCCACACTCAGGATACAGAAATCCCAATTACTGCGTATGCCTCTTGCCAGGCTCTAGAACTCCTGGAAAGAGTTTCTCTCTACACCCATATACAGAACTCTCGCAAACTGTGTCTCACTGCATTCAAGATACAGAACTCCCATAAGCTGCATCTGCCACACTAGGCATACACAAAACCCGCATAGAGCGAATACCTGCTCATAGGCTGCAGAATTCTTGCAAACAGCTTCTCCCTACACTCTGATACAGAACTAAGGTAAAATGTGACTTTCGAATTCAGGGTTACAGAACTCCCATAAGCTGCGTCGGCTACACTCAGGCTACAGGAATCCCATATCCAGCGTATGCCTACTCTCAGACTACAGAACGCTTGGAAACAGCTTCTCTCTACATTCAACATACAGAACTACTGGAAACTGCATCTCTCTACACTTAGGCTATAGAACTCCCGAAAGCTGCTTCTGCTACACGCAGCATACAGAATACCCACATATAGCGAATGCCTAAATCCAGGATACAGGATACAGAAATCCTGGAATGCGCTCCTCTCTACAACAAGGATAAGGATCTCCGGTAAACTGCTTCTCTCTATATCCAGGTAGCAGAGCTCCCATAAGCGGCGTCTCCTACACTCAGCATACAGAAAACCCGCATATAGCGAATGCCTCATTCCAGGATACAGAACTCCAGTAAACAGCTGCTCTCTACACCAAGGGTACAGAACTCCGGTAAACTGCTTCTCTCTATATCCAGGTAGCGGAGCTCCCAGAAGCGGCGTCTCCTACACTCAGCATACAGAAAACCCGCATATAGCGAATGCCTCATTCCAGGCTACAGAACTCCAGCAAACAGCTGCTCTCTACACCAAGGGTACAGAACTCCGGTAAACTGCTTCTCTCTATATCCAGGTAGCGGAGCTCCCAGAAGCGGCGTCTCCCACACTCAGGATACAGAAATCCCAATTACTGCGTATGCCTCTTGCGAGGCTCTAGAACTCCTGGAAACAGTTTCTCTCTACACCCATATACAGAACTCTGGCAAACTGTGTCTCACTGCATTCAAGATACAGAACTCCCATAAGCTGCGTCTGCCACACTAGGCATACACAAAACCCGCATAGAGCGAATACCTGCTCATAGGCTGCAGAATTCTTGGAAACAGCTTCTCCCTACACTCTGATACAGAACTAAGGTAAAATGTGACTTTCTAATTCAGGGTTACAGAACTCCCATAAGCTGCGTCGGCTACACTCAGGCTACAGGAATCCCATAGACAGCGTATGCCTACTCTCAGACTACAGAACTCTTGGAAACAGCTTCTCTCTACATTCAACATACAGAACTACTGGAAACTGCATCTCTCTACACTTAGGCTATAGAACTCCCGAAAGCTGCTTCTGCTACACGCAGCATACAGAATACCCACATATAGCGAATGCCTAATTCCAGGATACAGAAATCCTGGAAAGCGCTCCGCTCTACAACAAGGATAAGGATCTCCGGTAAACTGCTTCTCTTTATATCCAGGTAGCAGAGCTCCCCTAAGCGGCATCTCCTACACTCAGCATACAGAAAACCCGCATATAGCGAATGCCTCATTCCAGGCTACAGAACTCCAGCAAACAGCTGCTCTCTACACCAAGGGTACAGAACTCCGGTAAACTGCTTCTCTCTATATCCAGGTAGCGGAGCTCCCAGAAGCGGCGTCTCCCACACACAGGATACAGAAATCCCAATTACTGCGTATGCCTCTTGCCAGGCTCTAGAACTCCTGGAAACAGTTTCTCTCTACACCCATATACAGAACTCTGGCAAACTGTGTCTCACTGCATTCAAGATACAGAACTCCCATAAGCTGCGTCTGCCACACTAGGCATACACAAAACCCGCATAGAGCGAATACCTGCTCATAGGCTGCAGAATTCTTGGAAACAGCTTCTCCCTACACTCTGATACAGAACTTCGGTAAAATGTGACTTTCGAATTCAGGGTTACAGAACTCCCATAAGCTGCGTCGGCTACACTCAGGCTACAGGAATCCCATATCCAGCGTATGCCTACTCTCAGACTACAGAACTCTTGGAAACAGCTTCTCTCTACATTCAACATACAGAACTACTGGAAACTGCATCTCTCTACACTTAGGCTATAGAACTCCCGAAAGCTGCTTCTGCTACACGCAGCATACAGAATACCCACACATAGCGAATGCCTAATTCCAGGATACAGGATATAGAAATCCTGGAATGCGCTCCGCTCTACAACAAGGATAAGGATCTCCGGTAAACTGCTTCTCTTTATATCCAGGTAGCAGAGCTCCCCTAAGCGGCGTCTCCTACACTCAGCATACAGAAAACCCGCATATAGCGAATGCCTCATTCCAGGCTACAGAACTCCAGTAAACAGCTGCTCTCTACACCAAGGGTACAGAACTCCGGTAAACTGCTTCTCTCTATATCCAGGTAGCGGAGCTCCCAGAAGCGGCGTCTCCCACACTCAGGATACAGAAATCCCAATTACTGTGTATGCCTCTTGCCAGGCTCTAGAACTCCTGGAAAGTGTTTCTCTCTACACCCATATACAGAACTCTGGCAAACTGTGTCTCACTGCATTCAAGATACAGAACTCCCATAAGCTGCGTCTGCCACACTAGGCATACACAAAACCCGCATAGAGCGAATACCTGCTCATAGGCTGCAGAATTCTTGGAAACAGCTTCTCCCTACACTCTGATACAGAACTAAGGTAAAATGTGACTTTCTAATTCAGGGTTGCAGAACTCCCATAAGCTGCGTCGGCTACACTCAGGCTACAGGAATCCCATAGACAGCGTATGCCTACTCTCAGACTACAGAACGCTTGGAAACAGCTTCTCTCTACATTCAACATACAGAACTACTGGAAACTGCATCTCTCTACACTTAGGCTATAGAACTCCCGAAAGCTGCTTCTGCTACACGCAGCATACAGAATACCCACATATTGCGAATGCCTAAATCCAGGATACAGGATACAGAAATCCTGGAATGCGCTCCGCTCTACAACAAGGATAAGGATCTCCGGTAAACTGCTTCTCTCTATATCCAGGTAGCAGAGCTCCCATAAGCGGCGTCTCCTACACTCAGCATACAGAAAACCCGCATATAGCGAATGCCTCATTCCAGGATACAGAACTCCAGTAAACAGCTGCTCTCTACACCAAGGGTACAGAACTCCGGTAAACTGCTTCTCTCTATATCCAGGTAGCGGAGCTCCCAGAAGCGGCGTCTCCTACACTCAGCATACAGAAAACCCGCATATAGCGAATGCCTCATTCCAGGCTACAGAACTCCAGCAAACAGCTGCTCTCTACACCAAGGGTACAGAACTCCGGTAAACTGCTTCTCTCTATATCCAGGTAGCGGAGCTCCCAGAAGCGGCGTCTCCCACACTCAGGATACAGAAATCCCAATTACTGCGTATGCCTCTTGCCAGGCTCTAGAACTCCTGGAAACAGTTTCTCTCTACACCCATATACAGAACTCTGGCAAACTGTGTCTCACTGCATTCAAGATACAGAACTCCCATAAGCTGCGTCTGCCACACTAGGCATACACAAAACCCGCATAGAGCGAATACCTGCTCATAGGCTGCAGAATTCTTGCAAACAGCTTCTCCCTACACTCTGATACAGAACTTCGGTAAAATGTGACTTTCGAATTCAGGGTTACAGAACTCCCATAAGCTGCGTCGGCTACACTCAGGCTACAGGAATCCCATATCCAGCGTATGCCTACTCTCAGACTACAGAATTCTTGGAAACAGCTTCTCTCTACATTCAACATACAGAACTACTGGAAACTGCATCTCTCTACACTTAGGCTATAGAACTCCCGAAAGCTGCTTCTGCTACGCGCAGCATACAGAATACCCACATATAGCGAATTCCTAATTCCAGGATACAGGATACAGAAATCCTGGAAAGCGCTCCGCTCTACAACATGGATAAGGATCTCCGGTAAACTGCTTCTCTCTATATCCAGGTAGCAGAGCTCCCCTAACGGCGTCTCCTACACTCAGCATACAGAAAACCCGCATATAGCGAATGCCTCATTCCAGGCTACAGAACTCCAGTAAACAGCTGCTCTCTACACCAAGGGTACAGAACTCCGGTAAACTGCTTCTCTCTATATCCAGGTAGCGGAGCTCCCAGAAGCGGCGTCTCCCACACTCAGGATACAGAAATCCCAATTACTGCGTATGCCTCTTGCCAGGCTCTAGAACTCCTGGAAACAGTTTCTCTCTACACCCATATACAGAACTCTGGCAAACTGTGTCTCACTGCATTCAAGATACAGAACTCCCATAAGCTGCGTCTGCCACACTAGGCATACACAAAACCCGCATAGAGCGAATACCTGCTCATAGGCTGCAGAATTCTTGCAAACAGCTTCTCCCTACACTCTGATACAGAACTAAGGTAAAATGTGACTTTCGAATTCAGGGTTACAGAACTCCCATAAGCTGCGTCGGCTACACTCAGGCTACAGGAATCCCATAGACAGCGTATGCCTACTCTCAGACTACAGAACGCTTGGAAACAGCTTCTCTCTACATTCAACATACAGAACTACTGGAAACTGCATCTCTCTACACTTAGGCTATAGAACTCCCAAAAGCTGCTTCTGCTACACGCAGCATACAGAATACCCACATATAGCGAATGCCTAATTCCAGGATACAGGATACAGAAATCCTGGAAAGCGCTCCGCTCTACAACAAGGATAAGGATCTCCGGTAAACTGCTTCTCTCTATATCCAGGTAGCGGAGCTCCCCTAACGGCGTCTCCTACACTCAGCATACAGAAAACCCGCATATAGCGAATGCCTCATTCCAGGCTACAGAACTCCAGCAAACAGCTGCTCTCTACACCAAGGGTACAGAACTCCGGTAAACTGCTTCTCTCTATATCCAGGTAGCGGAGCTCCCAGAAGCGGCGTCTCCCACACTCAGGATACAGAAATCCCAATTACTGCGTATGCCTCTTGCCAGGCTCTAGAACTCCTGGAAACAGTTTCTCTCTACACCCATATACAGAACTCTGGCAAACTGTGTCTCACTGCATTCAAGATACAGAACTCCCATAAGCTGCGTCTGCCACACTAGGCATACACAAAACCCGCATAGAGCGAATACCTGCTCATAGGCTGCAGAATTCTTGCAAACAGCTTCTCCCTACACTCTGATACAGAACTTCGGTAAAATGTGACTTTCGAATTCAGGGTTACAGAACTCCCATAAGCTGCGTCGGCTACACTCAGGCTACAGGAATCCCATATCCAGCGTATGCCTACTCTCAGACTACAGAATTCTTGGAAACAGCTTCTCTCTACATTCAACATACAGAACTACTGGAAACTGCATCTCTCTACACTTAGGCTATAGAACTCCCGAAAGCTGCTTCTGCTACGCGCAGCATACAGAATACCCACATATAGCGAATGCCTAATTCCAGGATACAGGATACAGAAATCCTGGAAAGCGCTCCGCTCTACAACATGGATAAGGATCTCCGGTAAACTGCTTCTCTCTATATCCAGGTAGCAGAGCTCCCCTAACGGCGTCTCCTACACTCAGCATACAGAAAACCCGCATATAGCGAATGCCTCATTCCAGGCTACAGAACTCCAGTAAACAGCTGCTCTCTACACCAAGGGTACAGAACTCCGGTAAACTGCTTCTCTCTATATCCAGGTAGCGGAGCTCCCAGAAGCGGCGTCTCCCACACTCAGGATACAGAAATCCCAATTACTGCGTATGCCTCTTGCCAGGCTCTAGAACTCCTGGAAACAGTTTCTCTCTACACCCATATACAGAACTCTGGCAAACTGTGTCTCACTGCATTCAAGATACAGAACTCCCATAAGCTGCGTCTGCCACACTAGGCATACACAAAACCCGCATAGAGCGAATACCTGCTCATAGGCTGCAGAATTCTTGCAAACAGCTTCTCCCTACACTCTGATACAGAACTAAGGTAAAATGTGACTTTCGAATTCAGGGTTACAGAACTCCCATAAGCTGCGTCGGCTACACTCAGGCTACAGGAATCCCATAGACAGCGTATGCCTACTCTCAGACTACAGAACGCTTGGAAACAGCTTCTCTCTACATTCAACATACAGAACTACTGGAAACTGCATCTCTCTACACTTAGGCTATAGAACTCCCGAAAGCTGCTTCTGCTACACGCAGCATACAGAATACCCACATATAGCGAATGCCTAAATCCAGGATACAGGATACAGAAATCCTGGAATGCGCTCCGCTCTACAACAAGGATAAGGATCTCCGGTAAACTGCTTCTCTCTATATCCAGGTAGCAGAGCTCCCCTAAGCGGCGTCTCCTACACTCAGCATACAGAAAACCCGCATATAGCGAATGCCTCATTCCAGGATACAGAACTCCAGTAAACAGCTGCTCTCTACACCAAGGGTACAGAACTCCGGTAAACTGCTTCTCTCTATATCCAGGTAGCGGAGCTCCCAGAAGCGGCGTCTCCCACACTCAGGATACAGAAATCCCAATTACTGCGTATGCCTCTTGCCAGGCTCTAGAACTCCTGGAAAGAGTTTCTCTCTACACCCATATACAGAACTCTGGCAAACTGTGTCTCACTGCATTCAAGATACAGAACTCCCATAAGCTGCGTCTGCCACACTAGGCATACACAAAACCCGCATAGAGCGAATACCTGCTCATAGGCTGCAGAATTCTTGCAAACAGCTTCTCCCTACACTCTGATACAGAACTTCGGTAAAATGTGACTTTCGAATTCAGGGTTACAGAACTCCCATAAGCTGCGTCGGCTACACTCAGGCTACAGGAATCCCATATCCAGCGTATGCCTACTCTCAGACTACAGAATTCTTGGAAACAGCTTCTCTCTACATTCAACATACAGAACTACTGGAAACTGCATCTCTCTACACTTAGGCTATAGAACTCCCGAAAGCTGCTTCTGCTACGCGCAGCATACAGAATACCCACATATAGCGAATGCCTAATTCCAGGATACAGGATACAGAAATCCTGGAAAGCGCTCCGCTCTACAACATGGATAAGGATCTCCGGTAAACTGCTTCTCTCTATATCCAGGTAGCAGAGCTCCCCTAACGGCGTCTCCTACACTCAGCATACAGAAAACCCGCATATAGCGAATGCCTCATTCCAGGCTACAGAACTCCAGTAAACAGCTGCTCTCTACACCAAGGGTACAGAACTCCGGTAAACTGCTTCTCTCTATATCCAGGTAGCGGAGCTCCCAGAAGCGGCGTCTCCCACACTCAGGATACAGAAATCCCAATTACTGCGTATGCCTCTTGCCAGGCTCTAGAACTCCTGGAAACAGTTTCTCTCTACACCCATATACAGAACTCTGGCAAACTGTGTCTCACTGCATTCAAGATACAGAACTCCCATAAGCTGCGTCTGCCACACTAGGCATACACAAAACCCGCATAGAGCGAATACCTGCTCATAGGCTGCAGAATTCTTGCAAACAGCTTCTCCCTACACTCTGATACAGAACTAAGGTAAAATGTGACTTTCGAATTCAGGGTTACAGAACTCCCATAAGCTGCGTCGGCTACACTCAGGCTACAGGAATCCCATAGACAGCGTATGCCTACTCTCAGACTACAGAACGCTTGGAAACAGCTTCTCTCTACATTCAACATACAGAACTACTGGAAACTGCATCTCTCTACACTTAGGCTATAGAACTCCCGAAAGCTGCTTCTGCTACACGCAGCATACAGAATACCCACATATAGCGAATGCCTAAATCCAGGATACAGGATACAGAAATCCTGGAATGCGCTCCTCTCTACAACAAGGATAAGGATCTCCGGTAAACTGCTTCTCTCTATATCCAGGTAGCAGAGCTCCCATAAGCGGCGTCTCCTACACTCAGCATACAGAAAACCCGCATATAGCGAATGCCTCATTCCAGGATACAGAACTCCAGTAAACAGCTGCTCTCTACACCAAGGGTACAGAACTCCGGTAAACTGCTTCTCTCTATATCCAGGTAGCGGAGCTCCCAGAAGCGGCGTCTCCTACACTCAGCATACAGAAAACCCGCATATAGCGAATGCCTCATTCCAGGCTACAGAACTCCAGCAAACAGCTGCTCTCTACACCAAGGGTACAGAACTCCGGTAAACTGCTTCTCTCTATATCCAGGTAGCGGAGCTCCCAGAAGCGGCGTCTCCCACACTCAGGATACAGAAATCCCAATTACTGCGTATGCCTCTTGCGAGGCTCTAGAACTCCTGGAAACAGTTTCTCTCTACACCCATATACAGAACTCTGGCAAACTGTGTCTCACTGCATTCAAGATACAGAACTCCCATAAGCTGCGTCTGCCACACTAGGCATACACAAAACCCGCATAGAGCGAATACCTGCTCATAGGCTGCAGAATTCTTGGAAACAGATTCTCCCTACACTCTGATACAGAACTAAGGTAAAATGTGACTTTCGAATTCAGGGTTACAGAACTCCCATAAGCTGCGTCGGCTACACTCAGGCTACAGGAATCCCATAGACAGCGTATGCCTACTCTCAGACTACAGAACTCTTGGAAACAGCTTCTCTCTACATTCAACATACAGAACTACTGGAAACTGCATCTCTCTACACTTAGGCTATAGAACTCCCGAAAGCTGCTTCTGCTACACGCAGCATACAGAATACCCACATATAGCGAATGCCTAATTCCAGGATACAGAAATCCTGGAAAGCGCTCCGCTCTACAACAAGGATGAGGATCTCCGGTAAACTGCTTCTCTTTATATCCAGGTAGCAGAGCTCCCCTAAGCGGCGTCTCCTACACTCAGCATACAGAAAACCCGCATATAGCGAATGCCTCATTCCAGGCTATAGAACTCCAGCAAACAGCTGCTCTCTACACCAAGGGTACAGAACTCCGGTAAACTGCTTCTCTCTATATCCAGGTAGCGGAGCTCCCAGAAGCGGCGTCTCCCACACTCAGGATACAGAAATCCCAATTACTGCGTATGCCTCTTGCCAGGCTCTAGAACTCCTGCAAACAGTTTCTCTCTACACCCATATACAGAACTCTGGAAAACTGTGTCTCACTGCATTCAAGATACAGAACTCCCATAAGCTGCGTCTGCCACACTAGGCATACACAAAACCCGCATAGAGCGAATACCTGCTCATAGGCTGCAGAATTCTTGGAAACAGCTTCTCCCTACACTCTGATACAGAACTTCGGTAAAATGTGACTTTCGAATTCAGGGTTACAGAACTCCCATAAGCTGCGTCGGCTACACTCAGGCTACAGGAATCCCATATCCAGCGTATGCCTACTCTCAGACTACAGAACTCTTGGAAACAGCTTCTCTCTACATTCAACATACAGAACTACTGGAAACTGCATCTCTCTACACTTAGGCTATAGAACTCCCGAAAGCTGCTTCTGCTACACGCAGCATACAGAATACCCACATATAGCGAATGCCTAATTCCAGGATACAGGATATAGAAATCCTGGAATGTGCTCCGCTCTACAACAAGGATAAGGATCTCCGGTAAACTGCTTCTCTTTATATCCAGGTAGCAGAGCTCCCCTAAGCGGCGTCTCCTACACTCAGCATACAGAAAACCCGCATATAGCGAATGCCTCATTCCAGGCTACAGAACTCCAGTAAACAGCTGCTCTCTACACCAAGGGTACAGAACTCCGGTAAACTGCTTCTCTCTATATCCAGGTAGCGGAGCTCCCAGAAGCGGCGTCTCCCACACTCAGGATACAGAAATCCCAATTACTGTGTATGCCTCTTGCCAGGCTCTAGAACTCCTGGAAAGTGTTTCTCTCTACACCCATATACAGAACTCTGGCAAACTGTGTCTCACTGCATTCAAGATACAGAACTCCCATAAGCTGCGTCTGCCACACTAGGCATACAGAAAACCCGCATAGAGCGAATACCTGCTCATAGGCTGCAGAATTCTTGGAAACAGCTTCTCCCTACACTCTGATACAGAACTAAGGTAAAATGTGACTTTCTAATTCAGGGTTGCAGAACTCCCATAAGCTGCGTCGGCTACACTCAGGCTACAGGAATCCCATAGACAGCGTATGCCTACTCTCAGACTACAGAACGCTTGGAAACAGCTTCTCTCTACATTCAACATACAGAACTACTGGAAACTGCATCTCTCTACACTTAGGCTATAGAACTCCCGAAAGCTGCTTCTGCTACACGCAGCATACAGAATACCCACATATAGCGAATGCCTAAATCCAGGATACAGGATACAGAAATCCTGGAATGCGCTCCGCTCTACAACAAGGATAAGGATCTCCGGTAAACTGCTTCTCTCTATATCCAGGTAGCAGAGCTCCCATAAGCGGCGTCTCCTACACTCAGCATACAGAAAACCCGCATATAGCGAATGCCTCATTCCAGGATACAGAACTCCAGTAAACAGCTGCTCTCTACACCAAGGGTACAGAACTCCGGTAAACTGCTTCTCTCTATATCCAGGTAGCGGAGCTCCCAGAAGCGGCGTCTCCTACACTCAGCATACAGAAAACCCGCATATAGCGAATGCCTCATTCCAGGCTACAGAACTCCAGCAAACAGCTGCTCTCTACACCAAGGGTACAGAACTCCGGTAAACTGCTTCTCTCTATATCCAGGTAGCGGAGCTCCCAGAAGCGGCGTCTCCCACACTCAGGATACAGAAATCCCAATTACTGCGTATGCCTCTTGCCAGGCTCTAGAACTCCTGGAAACAGTTTCTCTCTACACCCATATACAGAACTCTGGCAAACTGTGTCTCACTGCATTCAAGATACAGAACTCCCATAAGCTGCGTCTGCCACACTAGGCATACACAAAACCCGCATAGAGCGAATACCTGCTCATAGGCTGCAGAATTCTTGCAAACAGCTTCTCCCTACACTCTGATACAGAACTTCGGTAAAATGTGACTTTCGAATTCAGGGTTACAGAACTCCCATAAGCTGCGTCGGCTACACTCAGGCTACAGGAATCCCATATCCAGCGTATGCCTACTCTCAGACTACACAATTCTTGGAAACAGCTTCTCTCTACATTCAACATACAGAACTACTGGAAACTGCATCTCTCTACACTTAGGCTATAGAACTCCCGAAAGCTGCTTCTGCTACGCGCAGCATACAGAATACCCACATATAGCGAATTCCTAATTCCAGGATACAGGATACAGAAATCCTGGAAAGCGCTCCGCTCTACAACATGGATAAGGATCTCCGGTAAACTGCTTCTCTCTATATCCAGGTAGCAGAGCTCCCCTAACGGCGTCTCCTACACTCAGCATACAGAAAACCCGCATATAGCGAATGCCTCATTCCAGGCTACAGAACTCCAGTAAACAGCTGCTCTCTACACCAAGGGTACAGAACTCCGGTAAACTGCTTCTCTCTATATCCAGGTAGCGGAGCTCCCAGAAGCGGCGTCTCCCACACTCAGGATACAGAAATCCCAATTACTGCGTATGCCTCTTGCCAGGCTCTAGAACTCCTGGAAACAGTTTCTCTCTACACCCATATACAGAACTCTGGCAAACTGTGTCTCACTGCATTCAAGATACAGAACGCCCATAAGCTGCGTCTGCCACACTAGGCATACACAAAACCCGCATAGAGCGAATACCTGCTCATAGGCTGCAGAATTCTTGCAAACAGCTTCTCCCTACACTCTGATACAGAACTAAGGTAAAATGTGACTTTCGAATTCAGGGTTACAGAACTCCCATAAGCTGCGTCGGCTACACTCAGGCTACAGGAATCCCATAGACAGCGTATGCCTACTCTCAGACTACAGAACGCTTGGAAACAGCTTCTCTCTACATTCAACATACAGAACTACTGGAAACTGCATCTCTCTACACTTAGGCTATAGAACTCCCGAAAGCTGCTTCTGCTACACGCAGCATACAGAATACCCACATATAGCGAATGCCTAAATCCAGGATACAGGATACAGAAATCCTGGAATGCGCTCCGCTCTACAACAAGGATAAGGATCTCCGGTAAACTGCTTCTCTTTATATCCAGGTAGCAGAGCTCCCCTAAGCGGCGTCTCCTACACTCAGCATACAGAAAACCCGCATATAGCGAATGCCTCATTCCAGGCTACAGAACTCCAGTAAACAGCTGCTCTCTACACCAAGGGTACAGAACTCCGGTAAACTGCTTCTCTCTATATCCAGGTAGCGGAGCTCCCAGAAGCGGCGTCTCCCACACTCAGGATACAGAAATCCCAATTACTGTGTATGCCTCTTGCCAGGCTCTAGAACTCCTGGAAACAGTTTCTCTCTACACCCATATACAGAACTCTGGCAAACTGTGTCTCACTGCATTCAAGATACAGAACTCCCATAAGCTGCGTCTGCCACACTAGGCATACAGAAAACCCGCATAGAGCGAATACCTGCTCATAGGCTGCAGAATTCTTGGAAACAGCTTCTCCCTACACTCTGATACAGAACTAAGGTAAAATGTGACTTTCTAATTCAGGGTTACAGAACTCCCATAAGCTGCGTCGGCTACACTCAGGCTACAGGAATCCCATATCCAGCGTATGCCTACTCTCAGACTGCAGAACGCTTGGAAACAGCTTCTCTCTACATTCAACATACAGAACTACTGGAAACTGCATCTCTCTACACTTAGGCTATAGAACTCCCGAAAGTTGCTTCTGCTACACGCAGCATACAGAATACCCACATATAGCGAATGCCTAATTCCAGGATACAGGATACAGAAATCCTGGAATGCGCTCCGCTCTACAACAAGGATAAGGATCTCCGGTAAACTGCTTCTCTCTATATCCAGGTAGCAGAGCTCCCCTAAGCGGCGTCTCCTACACTCAGCATACAGAAAACCCGCATATAGCGAATGCCTCATTCCAGGCTACAGAACTCCAGTAAACAGCTGCTCTCTACACCAAGGGTACAGAGCTCCGGTAAACTGCTTCTCTTTATATCCAGGTAGCGGAGCTCCCAGAAGCGGCGTCTCCTACACTCAGCATACAAAAAACCCGCATATAGCGAATGCCTCATTCCAGGCTACAGAACTCCAGCAAACAGCTGCTCTCTACACCAAGGGTACAGAACTCCGGTAAACTGCTTCTCTCTATATCCAGGTAGCGGAGCTCCCAAAAGCGGCGTCTCCCACACTCAGGATACAGAAATCCCAATTACTGTGTATGCCTCTTGCCAGGCTCTAGAACTCCTGGAAACAGTTTCTCTCTACACCCATATACAGAACTCTGGCAAACTGTGTCTCACTGCATTCAAGATACAGAACTCCCATAAGCTGCGTCTGCCACACTAGGCATACACAAAACCCGCATAGAGCGAATACCTGCTCATAGGCTGCAGAATTCTTGCAAACAGCTTCTCCCTACACTCTGATACAGAACTGCGGTAAAATGTGACTTTCGAATTCAGGGTTACAGAACTCCCATAAGCTGTGTCGGCTACACTCAGGCTACAGGAATCCCATAGACAGCGTATGCCTACTCTCAGACTACAGAACACTTGGAAACAGCTTCTCTCTACATTCAACATACAGAACTACTGGAAACTGCATCTCTCTACACTTAGGCTATAGAACTCCCAAAAGCTGCTTCTGCTACACGCAGCATACAGAATACCCACATATAGCGAATGCCTAATTCCAGGATACAGATATCCGGGAAAGCGCTCCGCTCTACAACAAGGATAAGGATCTCCGGTAAACTGCTTCTCTCTATATCCAGGTAGCAGAGCTCCCCTAAGCGGCGTCTCCTACACTCAGCATACAGAAAACCCGCATATAGCGAATGCCTCATTCCAGGCTACAGAACTCCAGTAAACAGCTGCTCTCTACACCAAGGGTACAGAACTCCGGTAAACTGCTTCTCTCTATATCCAGGTAGCGGAGCTCCCAGAAGCGGCGTCTCCCACACTCAGGATACAGAAATCCCAATTACTGTGTATGCCTCTTGCCAGGCTCTAGAACTCCTGGAAAGTGTTTCTCTCTACACCCATATACAGAACTCTGGCAAACTGTGTCTCACTGCATTCAAGATACAGAACTCCCATAAGCTGCGTCTGCCACACTAGGCATACAGAAAACCCGCATAGAGCGAATACCTGCTCATAGGCTGCAGAATTCTTGGAAACAGCTTCTCCCTACACTCTGATACAGAACTAAGGTAAAATGTGACTTTCGAATTCAGGGTTACAGAACTCCCATAAGCTGCGTCGGCTACACTCAGGCTACAGGAATCCCATAGACAGCGTATGCCTACTCTCAGACTACAGAACGCTTGGAAACAGCTTCTCTCTACATTCAACATACAGAACTACTGGAAACTGCATCTCTCTACACTTAGGCTATAGAACTCCCGAAAGCTGCTTCTGCTACACGCAGCATACAGAATACCCACATATAGCGAATGCCTAAATCCAGGATACAGGATACAGAAATCCTGGAATGCGCTCCGCTCTACAACAAGGATAAGGATCTCCGGTAAACTGCTTCTCTTTATATCCAGGTAGCAGAGCGCCCCTAAGCGGCGTCTCCTACACTCAGCATACAGAAAACCCGCATATAGCGAATGCCTCATTCCAGGCTACAGAACTCCAGTAAACAGCTGCTATCTACACCAAGGGTACAGAACTCCGGTAAACTGCTTCTCTCTATATCCAGGTAGCGGAGCTCCCAGAAGCGGCGTCTCCCACACTCAGGATACAGAAATCCCAATTACTGTGTATGCCTCTTGCCAGGCTCTAGAACTCCTGGAAAGTGTTTCTCTCTACACCCATATACAGAACTCTGGCAAACTGTGTCTCACTGCATTCAAGATACAGAACTCCCATAAGCTGCGTCTGCCACACTAGGCATACAGAAAACCCGCATAGAGCGAATACCTGCTCATAGGCTGCAGAATTCTTGGAAACAGCTTCTCCCTACACTCTGATACAGAACTAAGGTAAAATGTGACTTTCTAATTCAGGGTTACAGAACTCCCATAAGCTGCGTCGGCTACACTCAGGCTACAGGAATCCCATATCCAGCGTATGCCTACTCTCAGACTGCAGAACGCTTGGAAACAGCTTCTCTCTACATTCAACATACAGAACTACTGGAAACTGCATCTCTCTACACTTAGGCTATAGAACTCCCGAAAGTTGCTTCTGCTACACGCAGCATACAGAATACCCACATATAGCGAATGCCTAATTCCAGGATACAGGATACAGAAATCCTGGAATGCGCTCCGCTCTACAACAAGGATAAGGATCTCCGGTAAACTGCTTCTCTCTATATCCAGGTAGCAGAGCTCCCCTAAGCGGCGTCTCCTACACTCAGCATACAGAAAACCCGCATATAGCGAATGCCTCATTCCAGGCTACAGAACTCCAGTAAACAGCTGCTCTCTACACCAAGGGTACAGAGCTCCGGTAAACTGCTTCTCTTTATATCCAGGAAGCGGAGCTCCCAGAAGCGGCGTCTCCTACACTCAGCATACAAAAAACCCGCATATAGCGAATGCCTCATTCCAGGCTACAGAACTCCAGCAAACAGCTGCTCTCTACACCAAGGGTACAGAACTCCGGTAAACTGCTTCTCTCTATATCCAGGTAGCGGAGCTCCCAAAAGCGGCGTCTCCCACACTCAGGATACAGAAATCCCAATTACTGCGTATGCCTCTTGCCAGGCTCTAGAACTCCTGGAAACAGTTTCTCTCTACACCCATATACAGAACTCTGGCAAACTGTGTCTCACTGCATTCAAGATACAGAACTCCCATAAGCTGCGTCTGCCACACTAGGCATACACAAAACCCGCATAGAGCGAATACCTGCTCATAGGCTGCAGAATTCTTGCAAACAGCTTCTCCCTACACTCTGATACAGAACTGCGGTAAAATGTGACTTTCGAATTCAGGGTTACAGAACTCCCATAAGCTGTGTCGGCTACACTCAGGCTACAGGAATCCCATAGACAGCGTATGCCTACTCTCAGACTACAGAACACTTGGAAACAGCTTCTCTCTACATTCAACATACAGAACTACTGGAAACTGCATCTCTCTACACTTAGGCTATAGAACTCCCAAAAGCTGCTTCTGCTACACGCAGCATACAGAATACCCACATATAGCGAATGCCTAATTCCAGGATACAGATATCCGGGAAAGCGCTCCGCTCTACAACAAGGATAAGGATCTCCGGTAAACTGCTTCTCTCTATATCCAGGTAGCAGAGCTCCCCTAAGCGGCGTCTCCTACACTCAGCATACAGAAAACCCGCATATAGCGAATGCCTCATTCCAGGCTACAGAACTCCAGTAAACAGCTGCTCTCTACACCAAGGGTACAGAACTCCGGTAAACTGCTTCTCTCTATATCCAGGTAGCGGAGCTCCCAGAAGCGGCGTCTCCCACACACAGGATACAGAAATCCCAATTACTGCGTATGCCTCTTGCCAGGCTCTAGAACTCCTGGAAACAGTTTCTCTCTACACCCATATACAGAACTCTGGCAAACTGTGTCTCACTGCATTCAAGATACAGAACTCCCATAAGCTGCGTCTGCCACACTAGGCATACACAAAACCCGCATAGAGCGAATACCTGCTCATAGGCTGCAGAATTCTTGGAAACAGCTTCTCCCTACACTCTGATACAGAACTTCGGTAAAATGTGACTTTCGAATTCAGGGTTACAGAACTCCCATAAGCTGCGTCGGCTACACTCAGGCTACAGGAATCCCATAGACAGCGTATGCCTACTCTCAGACTACAGAACTCTTGGAAACAGCTTCTCTCTACATTCAACATACAGAACTACTGGAAACTGCATCTCTCTACACTTAGGCTATAGAACTCCCGAAAGCTGCTTCTGCTACACGCAGCATACAGAATACCCACATATAGCGAATGCCTAATTCCAGGATACAGGATACAGAAATCCTGGAAAGCGCTCCGCTCTACAACAAGGATAAGGATCTCCGGTAAACTGCTTCTCTCTATATCCAGGTAGCGGAGCTCCCCTAACGGCGTCTCCTACACTCAGCATACAGAAAACCCGCATATAGCGAATGCCTCATTCCAGGCTACAGAACTCCAGCAAACAGCTGCTCTCTACACCAAGGGTACAGAACTCCGGTAAACTGCTTCTCTCTATATCCAGGTAGCGGAGCTCCCAGAAGCGGCGTCTCCCACACTCAGGATACAGAAATCCCAATTACTGCGTATGCCTCTTGCCAGGCTCTAGAACTCCTGGAAACAGTTTCTCTCTACACCCATATACAGAACTCTGGCAAACTGTGTCTCACTGCATTCAAGATACAGAACTCCCATAAGCTGCGTCTGCCACACTAGGCATACACAAAACCCGCATAGAGCGAATACCTGCTCATAGGCTGCAGAATTCTTGCAAACAGCTTCTCCCTACACTCTGATACAGAACTTCGGTAAAATGTGACTTTCGAATTCAGGGTTACAGAACTCCCATAAGCTGCGTCGGCTACACTCAGGCTACAGGAATCCCATATCCAGCGTATGCCTACTCTCAGACTACAGAATTCTTGGAAACAGCTTCTCTCTACATTCAACATACAGAACTACTGGAAACTGCATCTCTCTACACTTAGGCTATAGAACTCCCGAAAGCTGCTTCTGCTACGCGCAGCATACAGAATACCCACATATAGCGAATGCCTAATTCCAGGATACAGGATACAGAAATCCTGGAAAGCGCTCCGCTCTACAACATGGATAAGGATCTCCGGTAAACTGCTTCTCTCTATATCCAGGTAGCAGAGCTCCCCTAACGGCGTCTCCTACACTCAGCATACAGAAAACCCGCATATAGCGAATGCCTCATTCCAGGCTACAGAACTCCAGTAAACAGCTGCTCTCTACACCAAGGGTACAGAACTCCGGTAAACTGCTTCTCTCTATATCCAGGTAGCGGAGCTCCCAGAAGCGGCGTCTCCCACACTCAGGATACAGAAATCCCAATTACTGCGTATGCCTCTTGCCAGGCTCTAGAACTCCTGGAAACAGTTTCTCTCTACACCCATATACAGAACTCTGGCAAACTGTGTCTCACTGCATTCAAGATACAGAACTCCCATAAGCTGCGTCTGCCACACTAGGCATACACAAAACCCGCATAGAGCGAATACCTGCTCATAGGCTGCAGAATTCTTGCAAACAGCTTCTCCCTACACTCTGATACAGAACTAAGGTAAAATGTGACTTTCGAATTCAGGGTTACAGAACTCCCATAAGCTGCGTCGGCTACACTCAGGCTACAGGAATCCCATAGACAGCGTATGCCTACTCTCAGACTACAGAACGCTTGGAAACAGCTTCTCTCTACATTCAACATACAGAACTACTGGAAACTGCATCTCTCTACACTTAGGCTATAGAACTCCCGAAAGCTGCTTCTGCTACACGCAGCATACAGAATACCCACATATAGCGAATGCCTAAATCCAGGATACAGGATACAGAAATCCTGGAATGCGCTCCGCTCTACAACAAGGATAAGGATCTCCGGTAAACTGCTTCTCTCTATATCCAGGTAGCAGAGCTCCCCTAAGCGGCGTCTCCTACACTCAGCATACAGAAAACCCGCATATAGCGAATGCCTCATTCCAGGATACAGAACTCCAGTAAACAGCTGCTCTCTACACCAAGGGTACAGAACTCCGGTAAACTGCTTCTCTCTATATCCAGGTAGCGGAGCTCCCAGAAGCGGCGTCTCCCACACTCAGGATACAGAAATCCCAATTACTGCGTATGCCTCTTGCCAGGCTCTAGAACTCCTGGAAAGAGTTTCTCTCTACACCCATATACAGAACTCTGGCAAACTGTGTCTCACTGCATTCAAGATACAGAACTCCCATAAGCTGCGTCTGCCACACTAGGCATACACAAAACCCGCATAGAGCGAATACCTGCTCATAGGCTGCAGAATTCTTGCAAACAGCTTCTCCCTACACTCTGATACAGAACTTCGGTAAAATGTGACTTTCGAATTCAGGGTTACAGAACTCCCATAAGCTGCGTCGGCTACACTCAGGCTACAGGAATCCCATATCCAGCGTATGCCTACTCTCAGACTACAGAATTCTTGGAAACAGCTTCTCTCTACATTCAACATACAGAACTACTGGAAACTGCATCTCTCTACACTTAGGCTATAGAACTCCCGAAAGCTGCTTCTGCTACGCGCAGCATACAGAATACCCACATATAGCGAATGCCTAATTCCAGGATACAGGATACAGAAATCCTGGAAAGCGCTCCGCTCTACAACATGGATAAGGATCTCCGGTAAACTGCTTCTCTCTATATCCAGGTAGCAGAGCTCCCCTAACGGCGTCTCCTACACTCAGCATACAGAAAACCCGCATATAGCGAATGCCTCATTCCAGGCTACAGAACTCCAGTAAACAGCTGCTCTCTACACCAAGGGTACAGAACTCCGGTAAACTGCTTCTCTCTATATCCAGGTAGCGGAGCTCCCAGAAGCGGCGTCTCCCACACTCAGGATACAGAAATCCCAATTACTGCGTATGCCTCTTGCCAGGCTCTAGAACTCCTGGAAACAGTTTCTCTCTACACCCATATACAGAACTCTGGCAAACTGTGTCTCACTGCATTCAAGATACAGAACTCCCATAAGCTGCGTCTGCCACACTAGGCATACACAAAACCCGCATAGAGCGAATACCTGCTCATAGGCTGCAGAATTCTTGCAAACAGCTTCTCCCTACACTCTGATACAGAACTAAGGTAAAATGTGACTTTCGAATTCAGGGTTACAGAACTCCCATAAGCTGCGTCGGCTACACTCAGGCTACAGGAATCCCATAGACAGCGTATGCCTACTCTCAGACTACAGAACGCTTGGAAACAGCTTCTCTCTACATTCAACATACAGAACTACTGGAAACTGCATCTCTCTACACTTAGGCTATAGAACTCCCGAAAGCTGCTTCTGCTACACGCAGCATACAGAATACCCACATATAGCGAATGCCTAAATCCAGGATACAGGATACAGAAATCCTGGAATGCGCTCCTCTCTACAACAAGGATAAGGATCTCCGGTAAACTGCTTCTCTCTATATCCAGGTAGCAGAGCTCCCATAAGCGGCGTCTCCTACACTCAGCATACAGAAAACCCGCATATAGCGAATGCCTCATTCCAGGATACAGAACTCCAGTAAACAGCTGCTCTCTACACCAAGGGTACAGAACTCCGGTAAACTGCTTCTCTCTATATCCAGGTAGCGGAGCTCCCAGAAGCGGCGTCTCCTACACTCAGCATACAGAAAACCCGCATATAGCGAATGCCTCATTCCAGGCTACAGAACTCCAGCAAACAGCTGCTCTCTACACCAAGGGTACAGAACTCCGGTAAACTGCTTCTCTCTATATCCAGGTAGCGGAGCTCCCAGAAGCGGCGTCTCCCACACTCAGGATACAGAAATCCCAATTACTGCGTATGCCTCTTGCGAGGCTCTAGAACTCCTGGAAACAGTTTCTCTCTACACCCATATACAGAACTCTGGCAAACTGTGTCTCACTGCATTCAAGATACAGAACTCCCATAAGCTGCGTCTGCCACACTAGGCATACACAAAACCCGCATAGAGCGAATACCTGCTCATAGGCTGCAGAATTCTTGGAAACAGATTCTCCCTACACTCTGATACAGAACTAAGGTAAAATGTGACTTTCGAATTCAGGGTTACAGAACTCCCATAAGCTGCGTCGGCTACACTCAGGCTACAGGAATCCCATAGACAGCGTATGCCTACTCTCAGACTACAGAACTCTTGGAAACAGCTTCTCTCTACATTCAACATACAGAACTACTGGAAACTGCATCTCTCTACACTTAGGCTATAGAACTCCCGAAAGCTGCTTCTGCTACACGCAGCATACAGAATACCCACATATAGCGAATGCCTAATTCCAGGATACAGAAATCCTGGAAAGCGCTCCGCTCTACAACAAGGATGAGGATCTCCGGTAAACTGCTTCTCTTTATATCCAGGTAGCAGAGCTCCCCTAAGCGGCGTCTCCTACACTCAGCATACAGAAAACCCGCATATAGCGAATGCCTCATTCCAGGCTACAGAACTCCAGCAAACAGCTGCTCTCTACACCAAGGGTACAGAACTCCGGTAAACTGCTTCTCTCTATATCCAGGTAGCGGAGCTCCCAGAAGCGGCGTCTCCCACACACAGGATACAGAAATCCCAATTACTGCGTATGCCTCTTGCCAGGCTCTAGAACTCCTGGAAACAGTTTCTCTCTACACCCATATACAGAACTCTGGAAAACTGTGTCTCACTGCATTCAAGATACAGAACTCCCATAAGCTGCGTCTGCCACACTAGGCATACACAAAACCCGCATAGAGCGAATACCTGCTCATAGGCTGCAGAATTCTTGGAAACAGCTTCTCCCTACACTCTGATACAGAACTTCGGTAAAATGTGACTTTCGAATTCAGGGTTACAGAACTCCCATAAGCTGCGTCGGCTACACTCAGGCTACAGGAATCCCATATCCAGCGTATGCCTACTCTCAGACTACAGAACTCTTGGAAACAGCTTCTCTCTACATTCAACATACAGAACTACTGGAAACTGCATCTCTCTACACTTAGGCTATAGAACTCCCGAAAGCTGCTTCTGCTACACGCAGCATACAGAATACCCACATATAGCGAATGCCTAATTCCAGGATACAGGATATAGAAATCCTGGAATGTGCTCCGCTCTACAACAAGGATAAGGATCTCCGGTAAACTGCTTCTCTTTATATCCAGGTAGCAGAGCTCCCCTAAGCGGCGTCTCCTACACTCAGCATACAGAAAACCCGCATATAGCGAATGCCTCATTCCAGGCTACAGAACTCCAGTAAACAGCTGCTCTCTACACCAAGGGTACAGAACTCCGGTAAACTGCTTCTCTCTATATCCAGGTAGCGGAGCTCCCAGAAGCGGCGTCTCCCACACTCAGGATACAGAAATCCCAATTACTGTGTATGCCTCTTGCCAGGCTCTAGAACTCCTGGAAAGTGTTTCTCTCTACACCCATATACAGAACTCTGGCAAACTGTGTCTCACTGCATTCAAGATACAGAACTCCCATAAGCTGCGTCTGCCACACTAGGCATACAGAAAACCCGCATAGAGCGAATACCTGCTCATAGGCTGCAGAATTCTTGGAAACAGCTTCTCCCTACACTCTGATACAGAACTAAGGTAAAATGTGACTTTCTAATTCAGGGTTGCAGAACTCCCATAAGCTGCGTCGGCTACACTCAGGCTACAGGAATCCCATAGACAGCGTATGCCTACTCTCAGACTACAGAACGCTTGGAAACAGCTTCTCTCTACATTCAACATACAGAACTACTGGAAACTGCATCTCTCTACACTTAGGCTATAGAACTCCCGAAAGCTGCTTCTGCTACACGCAGCATACAGAATACCCACATATAGCGAATGCCTAAATCCAGGATACAGGATACAGAAATCCTGGAATGCGCTCCGCTCTACAACAAGGATAAGGATCTCCGGTAAACTGCTTCTCTCTATATCCAGGTAGCAGAGCTCCCATAAGCGGCGTCTCCTACACTCAGCATACAGAAAACCCGCATATAGCGAATGCCTCATTCCAGGATACAGAACTCCAGTAAACAGCTGCTCTCTACACCAAGGGTACAGATTCCGGTAAACTGCTTCTCTCTATATCCAGGTAGCGGAGCTCCCAGAAGCGGCGTCTCCTACACTCAGCATACAGAAAACCCGCATATAGCGAATGCCTCATTCCAGGCTACAGAACTCCAGCAAACAGCTGCTCTCTACACCAAGGGTACAGAACTCCGGTAAACTGCTTCTCTCTATATCCAGGTAGCGGAGCTCCCAGAAGCGGCGTCTCCCACACTCAGGATACAGAAATCCCAATTACTGCGTATGCCTCTTGCCAGGCTCTAGAACTCCTGGAAACAGTTTCTCTCTACACCCATATACAGAACTCTGGCAAACTGTGTCTCACTGCATTCAAGATACAGAACTCCCATAAGCTGCGTCTGCCACACTAGGCATACACAAAACCCGCATAGAGCGAATACCTGCTCATAGGCTGCAGAATTCTTGCAAACAGCTTCTCCCTACACTCTGATACAGAACTTCGGTAAAATGTGACTTTCGAATTCAGGGTTACAGAACTCCCATAAGCTGCGTCGGCTACACTCAGGCTACAGGAATCCCATATCCAGCGTATGCCTACTCTCAGACTACACAATTCTTGGAAACAGCTTCTCTCTACATTCAACATACAGAACTACTGGAAACTGCATCTCTCTACACTTAGGCTATAGAACTCCCGAAAGCTGCTTCTGCTACGCGCAGCATACAGAATACCCACATATAGCGAATTCCTAATTCCAGGATACAGGATACAGAAATCCTGGAAAGCGCTCCGCTCTACAACATGGATAAGGATCTCCGGTAAACTGCTTCTCTCTATATCCAGGTAGCAGAGCTCCCCTAACGGCGTCTCCTACACTCAGCATACAGAAAACCCGCATATAGCGAATGCCTCATTCCAGGCTACAGAACTCCAGTAAACAGCTGCTCTCTACACCAAGGGTACAGAACTCCGGTAAACTGCTTCTCTCTATATCCAGGTAGCGGAGCTCCCAGAAGCGGCGTCTCCCACACTCAGGATACAGAAATCCCAATTACTGCGTATGCCTCTTGCCAGGCTCTAGAACTCCTGGAAACAGTTTCTCTCTACACCCATATACAGAACTCTGGCAAACTGTGTCTCACTGCATTCAAGATACAGAACGCCCATAAGCTGCGTCTGCCACACTAGGCATACACAAAACCCGCATAGAGCGAATACCTGCTCATAGGCTGCAGAATTCTTGCAAACAGCTTCTCCCTACACTCTGATACAGAACTAAGGTAAAATGTGACTTTCGAATTCAGGGTTACAGAACTCCCATAAGCTGCGTCGGCTACACTCAGGCTACAGGAATCCCATAGACAGCGTATGCCTACTCTCAGACTACAGAACGCTTGGAAACAGCTTCTCTCTACATTCAACATACAGAACTACTGGAAACTGCATCTCTCTACACTTAGGCTATAGAACTCCCGAAAGCTGCTTCTGCTACACGCAGCATACAGAATACCCACATATAGCGAATGCCTAAATCCAGGATACAGGATACAGAAATCCTGGAATGCGCTCCGCTCTACAACAAGGATAAGGATCTCCGGTAAACTGCTTCTCTTTATATCCAGGTAGCAGAGCTCCCCTAAGCGGCGTCTCCTACACTCAGCATACAGAAAACCCGCATATAGCGAATGCCTCATTCCAGGCTACAGAACTCCAGTAAACAGCTGCTCTCTACACCAAGGGTACAGAACTCCGGTAAACTGCTTCTCTCTATATCCAGGTAGCGGAGCTCCCAGAAGCGGCGTCTCCCACACTCAGGATACAGAAATCCCAATTACTGTGTATGCCTCTTGCCAGGCTCTAGAACTCCTGGAAACAGTTTCTCTCTACACCCATATACAGAACTCTGGCAAACTGTGTCTCACTGCATTCAAGATACAGAACTCCCATAAGCTGCGTCTGCCACACTAGGCATACAGAAAACCCGCATAGAGCGAATACCTGCTCATAGGCTGCAGAATTCTTGGAAACAGCTTCTCCCTACACTCTGATACAGAACTAAGGTAAAATGTGACTTTCTAATTCAGGGTTACAGAACTCCCATAAGCTGCGTCGGCTACACTCAGGCTACAGGAATCCCATATCCAGCGTATGCCTACTCTCAGACTGCAGAACGCTTGGAAACAGCTTCTCTCTACATTCAACATACAGAACTACTGGAAACTGCATCTCTCTACACTTAGGCTATAGAACTCCCGAAAGTTGCTTCTGCTACACGCAGCATACAGAATACCCACATATAGCGAATGCCTAATTCCAGGATACAGGATACAGAAATCCTGGAATGCGCTCCGCTCTACAACAAGGATAAGGATCTCCGGTAAACTGCTTCTCTCTATATCCAGGTAGCAGAGCTCCCCTAAGCGGCGTCTCCTACACTCAGCATACAGAAAACCCGCATATAGCGAATGCCTCATTCCAGGCTACAGAACTCCAGTAAACAGCTGCTCTCTACACCAAGGGTACAGAGCTCCGGTAAACTGCTTCTCTTTATATCCAGGTAGCGGAGCTCCCAGAAGCGGCGTCTCCTACACTCAGCATACAAAAAACCCGCATATAGCGAATGCCTCATTCCAGGCTACAGAACTCCAGCAAACAGCTGCTCTCTACACCAAGGGTACAGAACTCCGGTAAACTGCTTCTCTCTATATCCAGGTAGCGGAGCTCCCAAAAGCGGCGTCTCCCACACTCAGGATACAGAAATCCCAATTACTGTGTATGCCTCTTGCCAGGCTCTAGAACTCCTGGAAACAGTTTCTCTCTACACCCATATACAGAACTCTGGCAAACTGTGTCTCACTGCATTCAAGATACAGAACTCCCATAAGCTGCGTCTGCCACACTAGGCATACACAAAACCCGCATAGAGCGAATACCTGCTCATAGGCTGCAGAATTCTTGCAAACAGCTTCTCCCTACACTCTGATACAGAACTGCGGTAAAATGTGACTTTCGAATTCAGGGTTACAGAACTCCCATAAGCTGTGTCGGCTACACTCAGGCTACAGGAATCCCATAGACAGCGTATGCCTACTCTCAGACTACAGAACACTTGGAAACAGCTTCTCTCTACATTCAACATACAGAACTACTGGAAACTGCATCTCTCTACACTTAGGCTATAGAACTCCCAAAAGCTGCTTCTGCTACACGCAGCATACAGAATACCCACATATAGCGAATGCCTAATTCCAGGATACAGATATCCGGGAAAGCGCTCCGCTCTACAACAAGGATAAGGATCTCCGGTAAACTGCTTCTCTCTATATCCAGGTAGCAGAGCTCCCCTAAGCGGCGTCTCCTACACTCAGCATACAGAAAACCCGCATATAGCGAATGCCTCATTCCAGGCTACAGAACTCCAGTAAACAGCTGCTCTCTACACCAAGGGTACAGAACTCCGGTAAACTGCTTCTCTCTATATCCAGGTAGCGGAGCTCCCAGAAGCGGCGTCTCCCACACTCAGGATACAGAAATCCCAATTACTGTGTATGCCTCTTGCCAGGCTCTAGAACTCCTGGAAAGTGTTTCTCTCTACACCCATATACAGAACTCTGGCAAACTGTGTCTCACTGCATTCAAGATACAGAACTCCCATAAGCTGCGTCTGCCACACTAGGCATACAGAAAACCCGCATAGAGCGAATACCTGCTCATAGGCTGCAGAATTCTTGGAAACAGCTTCTCCCTACACTCTGATACAGAACTAAGGTAAAATGTGACTTTCGAATTCAGGGTTACAGAACTCCCATAAGCTGCGTCGGCTACACTCAGGCTACAGGAATCCCATAGACAGCGTATGCCTACTCTCAGACTACAGAACGCTTGGAAACAGCTTCTCTCTACATTCAACATACAGAACTACTGGAAACTGCATCTCTCTACACTTAGGCTATAGAACTCCCGAAAGCTGCTTCTGCTACACGCAGCATACAGAATACCCACATATAGCGAATGCCTAAATCCAGGATACAGGATACAGAAATCCTGGAATGCGCTCCGCTCTACAACAAGGATAAGGATCTCCGGTAAACTGCTTCTCTTTATATCCAGGTAGCAGAGCGCCCCTAAGCGGCGTCTCCTACACTCAGCATACAGAAAACCCGCATATAGCGAATGCCTCATTCCAGGCTACAGAACTCCAGTAAACAGCTGCTATCTACACCAAGGGTACAGAACTCCGGTAAACTGCTTCTCTCTATATCCAGGTAGCGGAGCTCCCAGAAGCGGCGTCTCCCACACTCAGGATACAGAAATCCCAATTACTGCGTATGCCTCTTGCCAGGCTCTAGAACTCCTGGAAAGTGTTTCTCTCTACACCCATATACAGAACTCTGGCAAACTGTGTCTCACTGCATTCAAGATACAGAACTCCCATAAGCTGCGTCTGCCACACTAGGCATACAGAAAACCCGCATAGAGCGAATACCTGCTCATAGGCTGCAGAATTCTTGGAAACAGCTTCTCCCTACACTCTGATACAGAACTAAGGTAAAATGTGACTTTCTAATTCAGGGTTACAGAACTCCCATAAGCTGCGTCGGCTACACTCAGGCTACAGGAATCCCATATCCAGCGTATGCCTACTCTCAGACTGCAGAACGCTTGGAAACAGCTTCTCTCTACATTCAACATACAGAACTACTGGAAACTGCATCTCTCTACACTTAGGCTATAGAACTCCCGAAAGTTGCTTCTGCTACACGCAGCATACAGAATACCCACATATAGCGAATGCCTAATTCCAGGATACAGGATACAGAAATCCTGGAATGCGCTCCGCTCTACAACAAGGATAAGGATCTCCGGTAAACTGCTTCTCTCTATATCCAGGTAGCAGAGCTCCCCTAAGCGGCGTCTCCTACACTCAGCATACAGAAAACCCGCATATAGCGAATGCCTCATTCCAGGCTACAGAACTCCAGTAAACAGCTGCTCTCTACACCAAGGGTACAGAGCTCCGGTAAACTGCTTCTCTTTATATCCAGGAAGCGGAGCTCCCAGAAGCGGCGTCTCCTACACTCAGCATACAAAAAACCCGCATATAGCGAATGCCTCATTCCAGGCTACAGAACTCCAGCAAACAGCTGCTCTCTACACCAAGGGTACAGAACTCCGGTAAACTGCTTCTCTCTATATCCAGGTAGCGGAGCTCCCAAAAGCGGCGTCTCCCACACTCAGGATACAGAAATCCCAATTACTGCGTATGCCTCTTGCCAGGCTCTAGAACTCCTGGAAACAGTTTCTCTCTACACCCATATACAGAACTCTGGCAAACTGTGTCTCACTGCATTCAAGATACAGAACTCCCATAAGCTGCGTCTGCCACACTAGGCATACACAAAACCCGCATAGAGCGAATACCTGCTCATAGGCTGCAGAATTCTTGCAAACAGCTTCTCCCTACACTCTGATACAGAACTGCGGTAAAATGTGACTTTCGAATTCAGGGTTACAGAACTCCCATAAGCTGTGTCGGCTACACTCAGGCTACAGGAATCCCATAGACAGCGTATGCCTACTCTCAGACTACAGAACACTTGGAAACAGCTTCTCTCTACATTCAACATACAGAACTACTGGAAACTGCATCTCTCTACACTTAGGCTATAGAACTCCCAAAAGCTGCTTCTGCTACACGCAGCATACAGAATACCCACATATAGCGAATGCCTAATTCCAGGATACAGATATCCGGGAAAGCGCTCCGCTCTACAACAAGGATAAGGATCTCCGGTAAACTGCTTCTCTCTATATCCAGGTAGCAGAGCTCCCCTAAGCGGCGTCTCCTACACTCAGCATACAGAAAACCCGCATATAGCGAATGCCTCATTCCAGGCTACAGAACTCCAGTAAACAGCTGCTCTCTACACCAAGGGTACAGAACTCCGGTAAACTGCTTCTCTCTATATCCAGGTAGCGGAGCTCCCAGAAGCGGCGTCTCCCACACACAGGATACAGAAATCCCAATTACTGCGTATGCCTCTTGCCAGGCTCTAGAACTCCTGGAAACTGTTTCTCTCTACACCCATATACAGAACTCTGGCAAACTGTGTCTCACTGCATTCAAGATACAGAACTCCCATAAGCTGCGTCTGCCACACTAGGCATACACAAAACCCGCATAGAGCGAATACCTGCTCATAGGCTGCAGAATTCTTGGAAACAGCTTCTCCCTACACTCTGATACAGAACTTCGGTAAAATGTGACTTTCGAATTCAGGGTTACAGAACTCCCATAAGCTGCGTCGGCTACACTCAGGCTACAGGAATCCCATAGACAGCGTATGCCTACTCTCAGACTACAGAACTCTTGGAAACAGCTTCTCTCTACATTCAACATACAGAACTACTGGAAACTGCATCTCTCTACACTTAGGCTATAGAACTCCCGAAAGCTGCTTCTGCTACACGCAGCATACAGAATACCCACATATAGCGAATGCCTAATTCCAGGATACAGGATATAGAAATCCTGGAATGCGCTCCGCTCTACAACAAGGATAAGGATCTCCGGTAAACTGCTTCTCTCTATATCCAGGTAGCAGAGCTCCCCTAAGCGGCGTCTCCTACACTCAGCATACAGAAAACCCGCATATAGCGAATGCCTCATTCCAGGCTACAGAACTCCAGTAAACAGCTGCTCTCTACACCAAGGGTACAGAACTCCGGTAAACTGCTTCTCTGTATATCCAGGTAGCGGAGCTCCCAGAAGCGGCGTCTCCCACACTCAGGATACAGAAATCCCAATTACTGTGTATGCCTCTTGCCAGGCTCTAGAACTCCTGGAAAGTGTTTCTCTCTACACCCATATACAGAACTCTGGCAAACTGTGTCTCACTGCATTCAAGATACAGAACTCCCATAAGCTGCGTCTGCCACACTAGGCATACAGAAAACCCGCATAGAGCGAATACCTGCTCATAGGCTGCAGAATTCTTGGAAACAGCTTCTCCCTACACTCTGATACAGAACTAAGGTAAAATGTGACTTTCTAATTCAGGGTTACAGAACTCCCATAAGCTGCGTCGGCTACACTCAGGCTACAGGAATCCCATATCCAGCGTATGCCTACTCTCAGACTACAGAACGCTTGGAAACAGCTTCTCTCTACATTCAACATACAGAACTACTGGAAACTGCATCTCTCTACACTTAGGCTATAGAACTCCCGAAAGTTGCTTCTGCTACACGCAGCATACAGAATACCCACATATAGCGAATGCCTAATTCCAGGATACAGGATACAGAAATCCTGGAATGCGCTCCGCTCTACAACAAGGATAAGGATCTCCGGTAAACTGCTTCTCTCTATATCCAGGTAGCAGAGCTCCCCTAAGCGGCGTCTCCTACACTCAGCATACAGAAAACCCGCATATAGCGAATGCCTCATTCCAGGCTACAGAACTCCAGTAAACAGCTGCTCTCTACACCAAGGGTACAGAGCTCCGGTAAACTGCTTCTCTTTATATCCAGGTAGCGGAGCTCCCAGAAGCGGCGTCTCCTACACTCAGCATACAAAAAACCCGCATATAGCGAATGCCTCATTCCAGGCTACAGAACTCCAGCAAACAGCTGCTCTCTACACCAAGGGTACAGAACTCCGGTAAACTGCTTCTCTCTATATCCAGGTAGCGGAGCTCCCAAAAGCGGCGTCTCCCACACTCAGGATACAGAAATCCAAATTACTGTGTATGCCTCTTGCCAGGCTCTAGAACTCCTGGAAACAGTTTCTCTCTACACCCATATACAGAACTCTGGAAAACTGTGTCTCACTGCATTCAAGATACAGAACTCCCATAAGCTGCGTCTGCCACACTAGGCATACACAAAACCCGCATAGAGCGAATACCTGCTCATAGGCTGCAGAATTCTTGGAAACAGCTTCTCCCTACACTCTGATACAGAACTTCGGTAAAATGTGACTTTCGAATTCAGGGTTACAGAACTCCCATAAGCTGTGTCGGCTACACTCAGGCTACAGGAATCCCATAGACAGCGTATGCCTACTCTCAGACTACAGAACACTTGGAAACAGCTTCTCTCTACATTCAACATACAGAACTACTGGAAACTGCATCTCTCTACACTTAGGCTATAGAACTCCCAAAAGCTGCTTCTGCTACACGCAGCATACAGAATACCCACATATAGCGCATGCCTAATTCCAGGATACAGAAATCCGGGAAAGCGCTCCGCTCTACAACAAGGATAAGGATCTCCGGTAAACTGCTTCTCTCTATATCCAGGTAGCAGAGCTCCCCTAAGCGGCGTCTCCTACACTCAGCATACAGAAAACCCGCATATAGCGAATGCCTCATTCCAGGCTACAGAACTCCAGTAAACAGCTGCTCTCTACACCAAGGGTACAGAACTCCGGTAAACTGCTTCTCTCTATATCCAGGTAGCGGAGCTCCCAGAAGCGGCGTCTCCCACACTCAGGATACAGAAATCCCAATTACTGCGTATGCCTCTTGCCAGGCTCTAGAACTCCTGGAAACAGTTTCTCTCTACACCCATATACAGAACTCTGGAAAACTGTGTCTCACTGCATTCAAGATACAGAACTCCCATAAGCTGCGTCTGCCACACTAGGCATACACAAAACCCGCATAGAGCGAATACCTGCTCATAGGCTGCAGAATTCTTGGAAACAGCTTCTCCCTACACTCTGATACAGAACTTCGGTAAAATGTGACTTTCGAATTCAGGGTTACAGAACTCCCATAAGCTGCGTCGGCTACACTCAGGCTACAGGAATCCCATAGACAGCGTATGCCTACTCTCAGACTACAGAACTCTTGGAAACAGCTTCTCTCTACATTCAACATACAGAACTACTGGAAACTGCATCTCTCTACACTTAGGCTATAGAACTCCCGAAAGCTGCTTCTGCTACACGCAGCATACAGAATACCCACATATAGCGAATGCCTAATTCCAGGATACAGGATATAGAAATCCTGGAATGCGCTCCGCTCTACAACAAGGATAAGGATCTCCGGTAAACTGCTTCTCTCTATATCCAGGTAGCAGAGCTCCCCTAAGCGGCGTCTCCTACACTCAGCATACAGAAAACCCGCATATAGCGAATGCCTCATTCCAGGCTACAGAACTCCAGTAAACAGCTGCTCTCTACACCAAGGGTACAGAACTCCGGTAAACTGCTTCTCTCTATATCCAGGTAGCGGAGCTCCCAGAAGCGGCGTCTCCCACACTCAGGATACAGAAATCCCAATTACTGTGTATGCCTCTTGCCAGGCTCTAGAACTCCTGGAAAGTGTTTCTCTCTACACCCATATACAGAACTCTGGCAAACTGTGTCTCACTGCATTCAAGATACAGAACTCCCATAAGCTGCGTCTGCCACACTAGGCATACAGAAAACCCGCATAGAGCGAACACCTGCTCATAGGCTGCAGAATTCTTGGAAACAGCTTCTCCCTACACTCTGATACAGAACTAAGGTAAAATGTGACTTTCTAATTCAGGGTTACAGAACTCCCATAAGCTGCGTCGGCTACACTCAGGCTACAGGAATCCCATAGACAGCGTATGCCTACTCTCAGACTACAGAACACTTGGAAACAGCTTCTCTCTACATTCAACATACAGAACTACTGGAAACTGCATCTCTCTACACTTAGGCTATAGAACTCCCAAAAGCTGCTTCTGCTACACGCAGCATACAGAATACCCACATATAGCGAATGCCTAATTCCAGGATACAGATATCCGGGAAAGCGCTCCGCTCTACAACAAGGATAAGGATCTCCGGTAAACTGCTTCTCTCTATATCCAGGTAGCAGAGCTCCCCTAAGCGGCGTCTCCTACACTCAGCATACAGAAAACCCGCATATAGCGAATGCCTCATTCCAGGCTACAGAACTCCAGTAAACAGCTGCTCTCTACACCAAGGGTACAGAACTCCGGTAAACTGCTTCTCTCTATATCCAGGTAGCGGAGCTCCCAGAAGCGGCGTCTCCCACACACAGGATACAGAAATCCCAATTACTGCGTATGCCTCTTGCCAGGCTCTAGAACTCCTGGAAACTGTTTCTCTCTACACCCATATACAGAACTCTGGCAAACTGTGTCTCACTGCATTCAAGATACAGAACTCCCATAAGCTGCGTCTGCCACACTAGGCATACACAAAACCCGCATAGAGCGAATACCTGCTCATAGGCTGCAGAATTCTTGGAAACAGCTTCTCCCTACACTCTGATACAGAACTTCGGTAAAATGTGACTTTCGAATTCAGGGTTACAGAACTCCCATAAGCTGCGTCGGCTACACTCAGGCTACAGGAATCCCATAGACAGCGTATGCCTACTCTCAGACTACAGAACTCTTGGAAACAGCTTCTCTCTACATTCAACATACAGAACTACTGGAAACTGCATCTCTCTACACTTAGGCTATAGAACTCCCGAAAGCTGCTTCTGCTACACGCAGCATACAGAATACCCACATATAGCGAATGCCTAATTCCAGGATACAGGATATAGAAATCCTGGAATGCGCTCCGCTCTACAACAAGGATAAGGATCTCCGGTAAACTGCTTCTCTCTATATCCAGGTAGCAGAGCTCCCCTAAGCGGCGTCTCCTACACTCAGCATACAGAAAACCCGCATATAGCGAATGCCTCATTCCAGGCTACAGAACTCCAGTAAACAGCTGCTCTCTACACCAAGGGTACAGAACTCCGGTAAACTGCTTCTCTCTATATCCAGGTAGCGGAGCTCCCAGAAGCGGCGTCTCCCACACTCAGGATACAGAAATCCCAATTACTGTGTATGCCTCTTGCCAGGCTCTAGAACTCCTGGAAAGTGTTTCTCTCTACACCCATATACAGAACTCTGGCAAACTGTGTCTCACTGCATTCAAGATACAGAACTCCCATAAGCTGCGTCTGCCACACTAGGCATACAGAAAACCCGCATAGAGCGAATACCTGCTCATAGGCTGCAGAATTCTTGGAAACAGCTTCTCCCTACACTCTGATACAGAACTAAGGTAAAATGTGACTTTCTAATTCAGGGTTACAGAACTCCCATAAGCTGCGTCGGCTACACTCAGGCTACAGGAATCCCATATCCAGCGTATGCCTACTCTCAGACTACAGAACGCTTGGAAACAGCTTCTCTCTACATTCAACATACAGAACTACTGGAAACTGCATCTCTCTACACTTAGGCTATAGAACTCCCGAAAGTTGCTTCTGCTACACGCAGCATACAGAATACCCACATATAGCGAATGCCTAATTCCAGGATACAGGATACAGAAATCCTGGAATGCGCTCCGCTCTACAACAAGGATAAGGATCTCCGGTAAACTGCTTCTCTCTATATCCAGGTAGCAGAGCTCCCCTAAGCGGCGTCTCCTACACTCAGCATACAGAAAACCCGCATATAGCGAATGCCTCATTCCAGGCTACAGAACTCCAGTAAACAGCTGCTCTCTACACCAAGGGTACAGAGCTCCGGTAAACTGCTTCTCTTTATATCCAGGTAGCGGAGCTCCCAGAAGCGGCGTCTCCTACACTCAGCATACAAAAAACCCGCATATAGCGAATGCCTCATTCCAGGCTACAGAACTCCAGCAAACAGCTGCTCTCTACACCAAGGGTACAGAACTCCGGTAAACTGCTTCTCTCTATATCCAGGTAGCGGAGCTCCCAAAAGCGGCGTCTCCCACACTCAGGATACAGAAATCCAAATTACTGTGTATGCCTCTTGCCAGGCTCTAGAACTCCTGGAAACAGTTTCTCTCTACACCCATATACAGAACTCTGGAAAACTGTGTCTCACTGCATTCAAGATACAGAACTCCCATAAGCTGCGTCTGCCACACTAGGCATACACAAAACCCGCATAGAGCGAATACCTGCTCATAGGCTGCAGAATTCTTGGAAACAGCTTCTCCCTACACTCTGATACAGAACTTCGGTAAAATGTGACTTTCGAATTCAGGGTTACAGAACTCCCATAAGCTGTGTCGGCTACACTCAGGCTACAGGAATCCCATAGACAGCGTATGCCTACTCTCAGACTACAGAACACTTGGAAACAGCTTCTCTCTACATTCAACATACAGAACTACTGGAAACTGCATCTCTCTACACTTAGGCTATAGAACTCCCAAAAGCTGCTTCTGCTACACGCAGCATACAGAATACCCACATATAGCGCATGCCTAATTCCAGGATACAGAAATCCGGGAAAGCGCTCCGCTCTACAACAAGGATAAGGATCTCCGGTAAACTGCTTCTCTCTATATCCAGGTAGCAGAGCTCCCCTAAGCGGCGTCTCCTACACTCAGCATACAGAAAACCCGCATATAGCGAATGCCTCATTCCAGGCTACAGAACTCCAGTAAACAGCTGCTCTCTACACCAAGGGTACAGAACTCCGGTAAACTGCTTCTCTCTATATCCAGGTAGCGGAGCTCCCAGAAGCGGCGTCTCCCACACTCAGGATACAGAAATCCCAATTACTGCGTATGCCTCTTGCCAGGCTCTAGAACTCCTGGAAACAGTTTCTCTCTACACCCATATACAGAACTCTGGAAAACTGTGTCTCACTGCATTCAAGATACAGAACTCCCATAAGCTGCGTCTGCCACACTAGGCATACACAAAACCCGCATAGAGCGAATACCTGCTCATAGGCTGCAGAATTCTTGGAAACAGCTTCTCCCTACACTCTGATACAGAACTTCGGTAAAATGTGACTTTCGAATTCAGGGTTACAGAACTCCCATAAGCTGCGTCGGCTACACTCAGGCTACAGGAATCCCATAGACAGCGTATGCCTACTCTCAGACTACAGAACTCTTGGAAACAGCTTCTCTCTACATTCAACATACAGAACTACTGGAAACTGCATCTCTCTACACTTAGGCTATAGAACTCCCGAAAGCTGCTTCTGCTACACGCAGCATACAGAATACCCACATATAGCGAATGCCTAATTCCAGGATACAGGATATAGAAATCCTGGAATGCGCTCCGCTCTACAACAAGGATAAGGATCTCCGGTAAACTGCTTCTCTCTATATCCAGGTAGCAGAGCTCCCCTAAGCGGCGTCTCCTACACTCAGCATACAGAAAACCCGCATATAGCGAATGCCTCATTCCAGGCTACAGAACTCCAGTAAACAGCTGCTCTCTACACCAAGGGTACAGAACTCCGGTAAACTGCTTCTCTCTATATCCAGGTAGCGGAGCTCCCAGAAGCGGCGTCTCCCACACTCAGGATACAGAAATCCCAATTACTGTGTATGCCTCTTGCCAGGCTCTAGAACTCCTGGAAAGTGTTTCTCTCTACACCCATATACAGAACTCTGGCAAACTGTGTCTCACTGCATTCAAGATACAGAACTCCCATAAGCTGCGTCTGCCACACTAGGCATACAGAAAACCCGCATAGAGCGAACACCTGCTCATAGGCTGCAGAATTCTTGGAAACAGCTTCTCCCTACACTCTGATACAGAACTAAGGTAAAATGTGACTTTCTAATTCAGGGTTACAGAACTCCCATAAGCTGCGTCGGCTACACTCAGGCTACAGGAATCCCATATCCAGCGTATGCCTACTCTCAGACTACAGAACGCTTGGAAACAGCTTCTCTCTACATTCAACATACAGAACTACTGGAAACTGCATCTCTCTACACTTAGGCTATAGAACTCCCGAAAGTTGCTTCTGCTACACGCAGCATACAGAATACCCACATATAGCGAATGCCTAATTCCAGGATACAGGATACAGAAATCCTGGAATGCGCTCCGCTCTACAACAAGGATAAGGATCTCCGGTAAACTGCTTCTCTCTATATCCAGGTAGCAGAGCTCCCATAAGCGGCGTCTCCTACACTCAGCATACAGAAAACCCGCATATAGCAAATGCCTCATTCCAGGCTACAGGATACAGAAATCCTGGAAAGCGCTCCGCTCTACAACAAGGATAAGGATCTCCGGTAAACTGCTTCTCTCTATATCCAGGTAGCAGAGCTCCCAGAAGCGGCGTCTCCTACACTCAGCATACAAAGAACCCGCATATAGCGAATGCCTCATTCCAGGCTACAGAACTCCAGCAAACAGCTGCTCTCTACACCAAGGGTACAGAACTCCGGTAAACTGCTTCTCTCTATATCCAGGTAGCGGAGCTCCCAAAAGCGGCGTCTCCCACACTCAGGATACAGAAATCCCAATTACTGTGTATGCCTCTTGCCAGGCTCTAGAACTCCTGGAAACAGTTTCTCTCTACACCCATATACAGAACTCTGGAAAACTGTGTCTCACTGCATTCAAGATACAGAACTCCCATAAGCTGCGTCTGCCACACTAGGCATACACAAAACCCGCATAGAGCGAATACCTGCTCATAGGCTGCAGAATTCTTGCAAACAGCTTCTCCCTACACTCTGATACAGAACTAAGGTAAAATGTGACTTTCGAATTCAGGGTTACAGAACTCCCATAAGCTGTGTCGGCTACACTCAGGCTACAGGAATCCCATAGACAGCGTATGCCTACTCTCAGACTACAGAACACTTGGAAACAGCTTCTCTCTACATTCAACATACAGAACTACTGGAAACTGCATCTCTCTACACTTAGGCTATAGAACTCCCAAAAGCTGCTTCTGCTACACGCAGCATACAGAATACCCACATATAGCGCATGCCTAATTCCAGGATACAGAAATCCGGGAAAACGCTCCGCTCTACACAAGGATAAGGATCTCCGGTAAACTGCTTCTCTCTATATCCAGGTAGCAGAGCTCCCCTAAGCGGCGTCTCCTACACTCAGCATACAGAAAACCCGCATATAGCGAATGCCTCATTCCAGGCTACAGAACTCCAGCCAACAGCTGCTCTCTACACCAAGGGTACAGAACTCCGGTAAACTGCTTCTCTCTATATCCAGGTAGCAGAGCTCCCAGAAGCGGCGTCTCCCACACACAGGATACAGAAATCCCAATTACTGCGTATGCCTCTTGCCAGGCTCTAGAACTCCTGGAAACAGTTTCTCTCTACACCCATATACAGAACTCTGGCAAACTGTGTCTCACTGCATTCAAGATACAGAACTCCCATAAGCTGCGTCTGCCACACTAGGCATACACAAAACCCGCATAGAGCGAATACCTGCTCATAGGCTGCAGAATTCTTGCAAACAGCTTCTCCCTACACTCTGATACAGAACTTCGGTAAAATGTGACTTTCGAATTCAGGGTTACAGAACTCCCATAAGCTGCGTCGGCTACACTCAGGCTACAGGAATCCCATATCCAGCGTATGCCTACTCTCAGACTACAGAATTCTTGGAAACAGCTTCTCTCTACATTCAACATACAGAACTACTGGAAACTGCATCTCTCTACACTTAGGCTATAGAACTCCCGAAAGCTGCTTCTGCTACGCGCAGCATACAGAATACCCACATATAGCGAATGCCTAATTCCAGGATACAGGATACAGAAATCCTGGAAAGCGCTCCGCTCTACAACATGGATAAGGATCTCCGGTAAACTGCTTCTCTCTATATCCAGGTAGCAGAGCTCCCCTAACGGCGTCTCCTACACTCAGCATACAGAAAACCCGCATATAGCGAATGCCTCATTCCAGGCTACAGAACTCCAGTAAACAGCTGCTCTCTACACCAAGGGTACAGAACTCCGGTAAACTGCTTCTCTCTATATCCAGGTAGCGGAGCTCCCAGAAGCGGCGTCTCCCACACTCAGGATACAGAAATCCCAATTACTGCGTATGCCTCTTGCCAGGCTCTAGAACTCCTGGAAACAGTTTCTCTCTACACCCATATACAGAACTCTGGCAAACTGTGTCTCACTGCATTCAAGATACAGAACTCCCATAAGCTGCGTCTGCCACACTAGGCATACACAAAACCCGCATAGAGCGAATACCTGCTCATAGGCTGCAGAATTCTTGCAAACAGCTTCTCCCTACACTCTGATACAGAACTAAGGTAAAATGTGACTTTCGAATTCAGGGTTACAGAACTCCCATAAGCTGCGTCGGCTACACTCAGGCTACAGGAATCCCATAGACAGCGTATGCCTACTCTCAGACTACAGAACGCTTGGAAACAGCTTCTCTCTACATTCAACATACAGAACTACTGGAAACTGCATCTCTCTACACTTAGGCTATAGAACTCCCGAAAGCTGCTTCTGCTACACGCAGCATACAGAATACCCACATATAGCGAATGCCTAAATCCAGGATACAGGATACAGAAATCCTGGAATGCGCTCCGCTCTACAACAAGGATAAGGATCTCCGGTAAACTGCTTCTCTATATATCCAGGTATCAGAGCTCCCATAAGCGGCGTCTCCTACACTCAGCATACAGAAAACCCGCATATAGCGAATGCCTCATTCCAGGATACAGAACTCCAGTAAACAGCTGCTCTCTACACCAAGGGTACAGAACTCCGGTAAACTGCTTCTCTCTATATCCAGGTAGCGGAGCTCCCAGAAGCGGCGTCTCCCACACTCAGGATACAGAAATCCCAATTACTGCGTATGCCTCTTGCCAGGCTCTAGAACTCCTGGAAAGAGTTTCTCTCTACACCCATATACAGAACTCTGGCAAACTGTGTCTCACTGCATTCAAGATACAGAACTCCCATAAGCTGCGTCTGCCACACTAGGCATACACAAAACCCGCATAGAGCGAATACCTGCTCATAGGCTGCAGAATTCTTGGAAACAGCTTCTCCCTACACTCTGATACAGAACTTCGGTAAAATGTGACTTTCGAATTCAGGGTTACAGAACTCCCATAAGCTGCGTCGGCTACACTCAGGCTACAGGAATCCCATATCCAGCGTATGCCTACTCTCAGACTACAGAATTCTTGGAAACAGCTTCTCTCTACATTCAACATACAGAACTACTGGAAACTGCATCTCTCTACACTTAGGCTATAGAACTCCCGAAAGCTGCTTCTGCTACGCGCAGCATACAGAATACCCACATATAGCGAATGCCTAATTCCAGGATACAGGATACAGAAATCCTGGAAAGCGCTCCGCTCTACAACATGGATAAGGATCTCCGGTAAACTGCTTCTCTCTATATCCAGGTAGCAGAGCTCCCCTAACGGCGTCTCCTACACTCAGCATACAGAAAACCCGCATATAGCGAATGCCTCATTCCAGGCTACAGAACTCCAGTAAACAGCTGCTCTCTACACCAAGGGTACAGAACTCCGGTAAACTGCTTCTCTCTATATCCAGGTAGCGGAGCTCCCAGAAGCGGCGTCTCCCACACTCAGGATACAGAAATCCCAATTACTGCGTATGCCTCTTGCCAGGCTCTAGAACTCCTGGAAACAGTTTCTCTCTACACCCATATACAGAACTCTGGCAAACTGTGTCTCACTGCATTCAAGATACAGAACTCCCATAAGCTGCGTCTGCCACACTAGGCATACACAAAACCCGCATAGAGCGAATACCTGCTCATAGGCTGCAGAATTCTTGCAAACAGCTTCTCCCTACACTCTGATACAGAACTAAGGTAAAATGTGACTTTCGAATTCAGGGTTACAGAACTCCCATAAGCTGCGTCGGCTACACTCAGGCTACAGGAATCCCATAGACAGCGTATGCCTACTCTCAGACTACAGAACGCTTGGAAACAGCTTCTCTCTACATTCAACATACAGAACTACTGGAAACTGCATCTCTCTACACTTAGGCTATAGAACTCCCGAAAGCTGCTTCTGCTACACGCAGCATACAGAATACCCACATATAGCGAATGCCTAAATCCAGGATACAGGATACAGAAATCCTGGAATGCGCTCCTCTCTACAACAAGGATAAGGATCTCCGGTAAACTGCTTCTCTCTATATCCAGGTAGCAGAGCTCCCATAAGCGGCGTCTCCTACACTCAGCATACAGAAAACCCGCATATAGCGAATGCCTCATTCCAGGATACAGAACTCCAGTAAACAGCTGCTCTCTACACCAAGGGTACAGAACTCCGGTAAACTGCTTCTCTCTATATCCAGGTAGCGGAGCTCCCAGAAGCGGCGTCTCCTACACTCAGCATACAGAAAACCCGCATATAGCGAATGCCTCATTCCAGGCTACAGAACTCCAGCAAACAGCTGCTCTCTACACCAAGGGTACAGAACTCCGGTAAACTGCTTCTCTCTATATCCAGGTAGCGGAGCTCCCAGAAGCGGCGTCTCCCACACTCAGGATACAGAAATCCCAATTACTGCGTATGCCTCTTGCGAGGCTCTAGAACTCCTGGAAACAGTTTCTCTCTACACCCATATACAGAACTCCGGCAAACTGTGTCTCACTGCATTCAAGATACAGAACTCCCATAAGCTGCGTCTGCCACACTAGGCATACACAAAACCCGCATAGAGCGAATACCTGCTCATAGGCTGCAGAATTCTTGGAAACAGATTCTCCCTACACTCTGATACAGAACTTCGGTAAAATGTGACTTTCGAATTCAGGATTACAGAACTCCCATAAGCTGCGTCGGCTACACTCAGGCTACAGGAATCCCATAGACAGCGTATGCCTACTCTCAGACTACAGAACTCTTGGAAACAGCTTCTCTCTACATTCAACATACAGAACTACTGGAAACTGCATCTCTCTACACTTAGGCTATAGAACTCCCGAAAGCTGCTTCTGCTACACGCAGCATACAGAATACCCACATATAGCGAATGCCTAATTCCAGGATACAGAAATCCTGGAAAGCGCTCCGCTCTACAACAAGGATAAGGATCTCCGGTAAACTGCTTCTCTTTATATCCAGGTAGCAGAGCTCCCCTAAGCGGCGTCTCCTACACTCAGCATACAGAAAACCCGCATATAGCGAATGCCTCATTCCAGGCTACAGAACTCCAGCAAACAGCTGCTCTCTACACCAAGGGTACAGAACTCCGGTAAACTGCTTCTCTCTATATCCAGGTAGCGGAGCTCCCAGAAGCGGCGTCTCCCACACACAGGATACAGAAATCCCAATTACTGCGTATGCCTCTTGCCAGGCTCTAGAACTCCTGGAAACAGTTTCTCTCTACACCCATATACAGAACTCTGGAAAACTGTGTCTCACTGCATTCAAGATACAGAACTCCCATAAGCTGCGTCTGCCACACTAGGCATACACAAAACCCGCATAGAGCGAATACCTGCTCATAGGCTGCAGAATTCTTGGAAACAGCTTCTCCCTACACTCTGATACAGAACTAAGGTAAAATGTGACTTTCTAATTCAGGGTTACAGAACTCCCATAAGCTGCGTCGGCTACACTCAGGCTACAGGAATCCCATAGACAGCGTATGCCTACTCTCAGACTACAGAACTCTTGGAAACAGCTTCTCTCTACATTCAACATACAGAACTACTGGAAACTGCATCTCTCTACACTTAGGCTATAGAACTCCCGAAAGCTGCTTCTGCTACACGCAGCATACAGAATACCCACATATAGCGAATGCCTAATTCCAGGATACAGGATATAGAAATCCTGGAATGCGCTCCGCTCTACAACAAGGATAAGGATCTCCGGTAAACTGCTTCTCTCTATATCCAGGTAGCAGAGCTCCCCTAAGCGGCGTCTCCTACACTCAGCATACAGAAAACCCGCATATAGCGAATGCCTCATTCCAGGCTACAGAACTCCAGTAAACAGCTGCTCTCTACACCAAGGGTACAGAACTCCGGTAAACTGCTTCTCTCTATATCCAGGTAGCGGAGCTCCCAGAAGCGGCGTCTCCCACACTCAGGATACAGAAATCCCAATTACTGTGTATGCCTCTTGCCAGGCTCTAGAACTCCTGGAAAGTGTTTCTCTCTACACCCATATACAGAACTCTGGCAAACTGTGTCTCACTGCATTCAAGATACAGAACTCCCATAAGCTGCGTCTGCCACACTAGGCATACACAAAACCCGCATAGAGCGAATACCTGCTCATAGGCTGCAGAATTCTTGGAAACAGCTTCTCCCTACACTCTGATACAGAACTAAGGTAAAATGTGACTTTCTAATTCAGGGTTGCAGAACTCCCATAAGCTGCGTCGGCTACACTCAGGCTACAGGAATCCCATAGACAGCGTATGCCTACTCTCAGACTACAGAACGCTTGGAAACAGCTTCTCTCTACATTCAACATACAGAACTACTGGAAACTGCATCTCTCTACACTTAGGCTATAGAACTCCCGAAAGCTGCTTCTGCTACACGCAGCATACAGAATACCCACATATAGCGAATGCCTAAATCCAGGATACAGGATACAGAAATCCTGGAATGCGCTCCGCTCTACAACAAGGATAAGGATCTCCGGTAAACTGCTTCTCTCTATATCCAGGTAGCAGAGCTCCCATAAGTGGCGTCTCCTACAGACAGCATACAGAAAACCCGCATATAGCGAATGCCTCATTCCAGGATACAGAACTCCAGTAAACAGCTGCTCTCTACACCAAGGGTACAGAACTCCGGTAAACTGCTTCTCTCTATATCCAGGTAGCGGAGCTCCCCTAACGGCGTCTCCTACACTCAGCATACAGAAAACCCGCATATAGCGAATGCCTCATTCCAGGCTACAGAACTCCAGCAAACAGCTGCTCTCTACACCAAGGGTACAGAACTCCGGTAAACTGCTTCTCTCTATATCCAGGTAGCGGAGCTCCCAGAAGCGGCGTCTCCCACACTCAGGATACAGAAATCCCAATTACTGCGTATGCCTCTTGCCAGGCTCTAGAACTCCTGGAAACAGTTTCTCTCTACACCCATATACAGAACTCTGGAAAACTGTGTCTCACTGCATTCAAGATACAGAACTCCCATAAGCTGCGTCTGCCACACTAGGCATACACAAAACCCGCATAGAGCGAATACCTGCTCATAGGCTGCAGAATTCTTGCAAACAGCTTCTCCCTACACTCTGATACAGAACTAAGGTAAAATGTGACTTTCGAATTCAGGGTTACAGAACTCCCATAAGCTGCGTCGGCTACACTCAGGCTACAGGAATCCCATATCCAGCGTATGCCTACTCTCAGACTACAGAATTCTTGGAAACAGCTTCTCTCTACATTCAACATACAGAACTACTGGAAACTGCATCTCTCTACACTTAGGCTATAGAACTCCCGAAAGCTGCTTCTCCTACGCGCAGCATACAGAATACCCACATATAGCGAATTCCTAATTCCAGGATACAGGATACAGAAATCCTGGAAAGCGCTCCGCTCTACAACATGGATAAGGATCTCCGGTAAACTGCTTCTCTCTATATCCAGGTAGCAGAGCTCCCCTAACGGCGTCTCCTACACTCAGCATACAGAAAACCCGCATATAGCGAATGCCTCATTCCAGGCTACAGAACTCCAGTAAACAGCTGCTCTCTACACCAAGGGTACAGAACTCCGGTAAACTGCTTCTCTCTATATCCAGGTAGCGGAGCTCCCAGAAGCGGCGTCTCCCACACACAGGATACAGAAATCCCAATTACTGCGTATGCCTCTTGCCAGGCTCTAGAACTCCTGGAAACAGTTTCTCTCTACACCCATATACAGAACTCTGGCAAACTGTGTCTCACTGCATTCAAGATACAGAACTCCCATAAGCTGCGTCTGCCACACTAGGCATACACAAAACCCGCATAGAGCGAATACCTGCTCATAGGCTGCAGAATTCTTGGAAACAGCTTCTCCCTACACTCTGATACAGAACTTCGGTAAAATGTGACTTTCGAATTCAGGGTTACAGAACTCCCATAAGCTGCGTCGGCTACACTCAGGCTACAGGAATCCCATAGACAGCGTATGCCTACTCTCAGACTACAGAACGCTTGGAAACAGCTTCTCTCTACATTCAACATACAGAACTACTGGAAACTGCATCTCTCTACACTTAGGCTATAGAACTCCCGAAAGCTGCTTCTGCTACACGCAGCATACAGAATACCCACATATAGCGAATGCCTAATTCCAGGATACAGATATCCGGGAAAGCGCTCCGCTCTACAACAAGGATAAGGATCTCCGGTAAACTGCTTCTCTTTATATCCAGGTAGCAGAGCTCCCCTAAGCGGCGTCTCCTACACTCAGCATACAGAAAACCCGCATATAGCGAATGCCTCATTCCAGGCTACAGAACTCCAGTAAACAGCTGCTCTCTACACCAAGGGTACAGAACTCCGGTAAACTGCTTCTCTCTATATCCAGGTAGCGGAGCTCCCAGAAGCGGCGTCTCCCACACTCAGGATACAGAAATCCCAATTACTGTGTATGCCTCTTGCCAGGCTCTAGAACTCCTGGAAAGTGTTTCTCTCTACACCCATATACAGAACTCTGGCAAACTGTGTCTCACTGCATTCAAGATACAGAACTCCCATAAGCTGCGTCTGCCACACTAGGCATACAGAAAACCCGCATAGAGCGAATACCTGCTCATAGGCTGCAGAATTCTTGGAAACAGCTTCTCCCTACACTCTGATACAGAACTAAGGTAAAATGTGACTTTCTAATTCAGGGTTACAGAACTCCCATAAGCTGCGTCGGCTACACTCAGGCTACAGGAATCCCATATCCAGCGTATGCCTACTCTCAGACTGCAGAACGCTTGGAAACAGCTTCTCTCTACATTCAACATACAGAACTACTGGAAACTGCATCTCTCTACACTTAGGCTATAGAACTCCCGAAAGTTGCTTCTGCTACACGCAGCATACAGAATACCCACATATAGCGAATGCCTAATTCCAGGATACAGGATACAGAAATCCTGGAATGCGCTCCGCTCTACAACAAGGATAAGGATCTCCGGTAAACTGCTTCTCTCTATATCCAGGTAGCAGAGCTCCCCTAAGCGGCGTCTCCTACACTCAGCATACAGAAAACCCGCATATAGCGAATGCCTCATTCCAGGCTACAGAACTCCAGTAAACAGCTGCTCTCTACACCAAGGGTACAGAGCTCCGGTAAACTGCTTCTCTTTATATCCAGGTAGCGGAGCTCCCAGAAGCGGCGTCTCCTACACTCAGCATACAAAAAACCCGCATATAGCGAATGCCTCATTCCAGGCTACAGAACTCCAGCAAACAGCTGCTCTCTACACCAAGGGTACAGAACTCCGGTAAACTGCTTCTCTCTATATCCAGGTAGCGGAGCTCCCAAAAGCGGCGTCTCCCACACTCAGGATACAGAAATCCCAATTACTGTGTATGCCTCTTGCCAGGCTCTAGAACTCCTGGAAACAGTTTCTCTCTACACCCATATACAGAACTCTGGAAAACTGTGTCTCACTGCATTCAAGATACAGAACTCCCATAAGCTGCGTCTGCCACACTAGGCATACACAAAACCCGCATAGAGCGAATACCTGCTCATAGGCTGCAGAATTCTTGCAAACAGCTTCTCCCTACACTCTGATACAGAACTGCGGTAAAATGTGACTTTCGAATTCAGGGTTACAGAACTCCCATAAGCTGTGTCGGCTACACTCAGGCTACAGGAATCCCATAGACAGCGTATGCCTACTCTCAGACTACAGAACACTTAGAAACAGCTTCTCTCTACATTCAACATACAGAACTACTGGAAACTGCATCTCTCTACACTTAGGCTATAGAACTCCCAAAAGCTGCTTCTGCTACACGCAGCATACAGAATACCCACATATAGCGAATGCCTAATTCCAGGATACAGATATCCGGGAAAGCGCTCCGCTCTACAACAAGGATAAGGATCTCCGGTAAACTGCTTCTCTCTATATCCAGGTAGCAGAGCTCCCCTAAGCGGCGTCTCCTACACTCAGCATACAGAAAACCCGCATATAGCGAATGCCTTATTCCAGGCTACAGAACTCCAGTAAACAGCTGCTCTCTACACCAAGGGTACAGAACTCCGGTAAACTGCTTCTCTCTATATCCAGGTAGCGGAGCTCCCAGAAGCGGCGTCTCCCACACTCAGGATACAGAAATCCCAATTACTGTGTATGCCTCTTGCCAGGCTCTAGAACTCCTGGAAAGTGTTTCTCTCTACACCCATATACAGAACTCTGGCAAACTGTGTCTCACTGCATTCAAGATACAGAACTCCCATAAGCTGCGTCTGCCACACTAGGCATACAGAAAACCCGCATAGAGCGAATACCTGCTCATAGGCTGCAGAATTCTTGGAAACAGCTTCTCCCTACACTCTGATACAGAACTAAGGTAAAATGTGACTTTCTAATTCAGGGTTGCAGAACTCCCATAAGCTGCGTCGGCTACACTCAGGCTACAGGAATCCCATAGACAGCGTATGCCTACTCTCAGACTACAGAACGCTTGGAAACAGCTTCTCTCTACATTCAACATACAGAACTACTGGAAACTGCATCTCTCTACACTTAGGCTATAGAACTCCCGAAAGCTGCTTCTGCTACACGCAGCATACAGAATACCCACATATAGCGAATGCCTAAATCCAGGATACAGGATACAGAAATCCTGGAATGCGCTCCGCTCTACAACAAGGATAAGGATCTCCGGTAAACTGCTTCTCTCTATATCCAGGTAGCAGAGCTCCCATAAGCGGCGTCTCCTACACTCAGCATACAGAAAACCCGCATATAGCGAATGCCTCATTCCAGGATACAGAACTCCAGTAAACAGCTGCTCTCTACACCAAGGGTACAGAACTCCGGTAAACTGCTTCTCTCTATATCCAGGTAGCGGAGCTCCCAGAAGCGGCGTCTCCTACACTCAGCATACAGAAAACCCGCATATAGCGAATGCCTCATTCCAGGCTACAGAACTCCAGCAAACAGCTGCTCTCTACACCAAGGGTACAGAACTCCGGTAAACTGCTTCTCTCTATATCCAGGTAGCGGAGCTCCCAGAAGCGGCGTCTCCCACACTCAGGATACAGAAATCCCAATTACTGCGTATGCCTCTTGCCAGGCTCTAGAACTCCTGGAAACAGTTTCTCTCTACACCCATATACAGAACTCTGGCAAACTGTGTCTCACTGCATTCAAGATACAGAACTCCCATAAGCTGCGTCTGCCACACTAGGCATACACAAAACCCGCATAGAGCGAATACCTGCTCATAGGCTGCAGAATTCTTGCAAACAGCTTCTCCCTACACTCTGATACAGAACTTCGGTAAAATGTGACTTTCGAATTCAGGGTTACAGAACTCCCATAAGCTGCGTCGGCTACACTCAGGCTACAGGAATCCCATATCCAGCGTATGCCTACTCTCAGACTACAGAACTCTTGGAAACAGCTTCTCTCTACATTCAACATACAGAACTACTGGAAACTGCATCTCTCTACACTTAGGCTATAGAACTCCCGAAAGCTGCTTCTGCTACGCGCAGCATACAGAATACCCACATATAGCGAATGCCTAATTCCAGGATACAGGATACAGAAATCCTGGAAAGCGCTCCGCTCTACAACATGGATAAGGATCTCCGGTAAACTGCTTCTCTCTATATCCAGGTAGCAGAGCTCCCCTAACGGCGTCTCCTACACTCAGCATACAGAAAACCCGCATATAGCGAATGCCTCATTCCAGGCTACAGAACTCCAGTAAACAGCTGCTCTCTACACCAAGGGTACAGAACTCCGGTAAACTGCTTCTCTCTATATCCAGGTAGCGGAGCTCCCAGAAGCGGCGTCTCCCACACTCAGGATACAGAAATCCCAATTACTGCGTATGCCTCTTGCCAGGCTCTAGAACTCCTGGAAACAGTTTCTCTCTACACCCATATACAGAACTCTGGCAAACTGTGTCTCACTGCATTCAAGATACAGAACTCCCATAAGCTGCGTCTGCCACACTAGGCATACACAAAACCCGCATAGAGCGAATACCTGCTCATAGGCTGCAGAATTCTTGGAAACAGCTTCTCCCTACACTCTGATACAGAACTTCGGTAAAATGTGACTTTCGAATTCAGGGTTACAGAACTCCCATAAGCTGCGTCGGCTACACTCAGGCTACAGGAATCCCATAGACAGCGTATGCCTACTCTCAGACTACAGAACGCTTGGAAACAGCTTCTCTCTACATTCAACATACAGAACTACTGGAAACTGCATCTCTCTACACTTAGGCTATAGAACTCCCGAAAGCTGCTTCTGCTACACGCAGCATACAGAATACCCACATATAGCGAATGCCTAATTCCAGGATACAGATATCCGGGAAAGCGCTCCGCTCTACAACAAGGATAAGGATCTCCGGTAAACTGCTTCTCTTTATATCCAGGTAGCAGAGCTCCCCTAAGCGGCGTCTCCTACACTCAGCATACAGAAAACCCGCATATAGCGAATGCCTCATTCCAGGCTACAGAACTCCAGTAAACAGCTGCTCTCTACACCAAGGGTACAGAACTCCGGTAAACTGCTTCTCTCTATATCCAGGTAGCGGAGCTCCCAGAAGCGGCGTCTCCCACACTCAGGATACAGAAATCCCAATTACTGTGTATGCCTCTTGCCAGGCTCTAGAACTCCTGGAAAGTGTTTCTCTCTACACCCATATACAGAACTCTGGCAAACTGTGTCTCACTGCATTCAAGATACAGAACTCCCATAAGCTGCGTCTGCCACACTAGGCATACAGAAAACCCGCATAGAGCGAATACCTGCTCATAGGCTGCAGAATTCTTGGAAACAGCTTCTCCCTACACTCTGATACAGAACTAAGGTAAAATGTGACTTTCTAATTCAGGGTTACAGAACTCCCATAAGCTGCGTCGGCTACACTCAGGCTACAGGAATCCCATATCCAGCGTATGCCTACTCTCAGACTGCAGAACGCTTGGAAACAGCTTCTCTCTACATTCAACATACAGAACTACTGGAAACTGCATCTCTCTACACTTAGGCTATAGAACTCCCGAAAGTTGCTTCTGCTACACGCAGCATACAGAATACCCACATATAGCGAATGCCTAATTCCAGGATACAGGATACAGAAATCCTGGAATGCGCTCCGCTCTACAACAAGGATAAGGATCTCCGGTAAACTGCTTCTCTCTATATCCAGGTAGCAGAGCTCCCCTAAGCGGCGTCTCCTACACTCAGCATACAGAAAACCCGCATATAGCGAATGCCTCATTCCAGGCTACAGAACTCCAGTAAACAGCTGCTCTCTACACCAAGGGTACAGAGCTCCGGTAAACTGCTTCTCTTTATATCCAGGTAGCGGAGCTCCCAGAAGCGGCGTCTCCTACACTCAGCATACAAAAAACCCGCATATAGCGAATGCCTCATTCCAGGCTACAGAACTCCAGCAAACAGCTGCTCTCTACACCAAGGGTACAGAACTCCGGTAAACTGCTTCTCTCTATATCCAGGTAGCGGAGCTCCCAAAAGCGGCGTCTCCCACACTCAGGATACAGAAATCCCAATTACTGTGTATGCCTCTTGCCAGGCTCTAGAACTCCTGGAAACAGTTTCTCTCTACACCCATATACAGAACTCTGGAAAACTGTGTCTCACTGCATTCAAGATACAGAACTCCCATAAGCTGCGTCTGCCACACTAGGCATACACAAAACCCGCATAGAGCGAATACCTGCTCATAGGCTGCAGAATTCTTGCAAACAGCTTCTCCCTACACTCTGATACAGAACTGCGGTAAAATGTGACTTTCGAATTCAGGGTTACAGAACTCCCATAAGCTGTGTCGGCTACACTCAGGCTACAGGAATCCCATAGACAGCGTATGCCTACTCTCAGACTACAGAACACTTAGAAACAGCTTCTCTCTACATTCAACATACAGAACTACTGGAAACTGCATCTCTCTACACTTAGGCTATAGAACTCCCAAAAGCTGCTTCTGCTACACGCAGCATACAGAATACCCACATATAGCGAATGCCTAATTCCAGGATACAGATATCCGGGAAAGCGCTCCGCTCTACAACAAGGATAAGGATCTCCGGTAAACTGCTTCTCTCTATATCCAGGTAGCAGAGCTCCCCTAAGCGGCGTCTCCTACACTCAGCATACAGAAAACCCGCATATAGCGAATGCCTTATTCCAGGCTACAGAACTCCAGTAAACAGCTGCTCTCTACACCAAGGGTACAGAACTCCGGTAAACTGCTTCTCTCTATATCCAGGTAGCGGAGCTCCCAGAAGCGGCGTCTCCCACACTCAGGATACAGAAATCCCAATTACTGTGTATGCCTCTTGCCAGGCTCTAGAACTCCTGGAAAGTGTTTCTCTCTACACCCATATACAGAACTCTGGCAAACTGTGTCTCACTGCATTCAAGATACAGAACTCCCATAAGCTGCGTCTGCCACACTAGGCATACAGAAAACCCGCATAGAGCGAATACCTGCTCATAGGCTGCAGAATTCTTGGAAACAGCTTCTCCCTACACTCTGATACAGAACTAAGGTAAAATGTGACTTTCTAATTCAGGGTTGCAGAACTCCCATAAGCTGCGTCGGCTACACTCAGGCTACAGGAATCCCATAGACAGCGTATGCCTACTCTCAGACTACAGAACGCTTGGAAACAGCTTCTCTCTACATTCAACATACAGAACTACTGGAAACTGCATCTCTCTACACTTAGGCTATAGAACTCCCGAAAGCTGCTTCTGCTACACGCAGCATACAGAATACCCACATATAGCGAATGCCTAAATCCAGGATACAGGATACAGAAATCCTGGAATGCGCTCCGCTCTACAACAAGGATAAGGATCTCCGGTAAACTGCTTCTCTCTATATCCAGGTAGCAGAGCTCCCATAAGCGGCGTCTCCTACACTCAGCATACAGAAAACCCGCATATAGCGAATGCCTCATTCCAGGATACAGAACTCCAGTAAACAGCTGCTCTCTACACCAAGGGTACAGAACTCCGGTAAACTGCTTCTCTCTATATCCAGGTAGCGGAGCTCCCAGAAGCGGCGTCTCCTACACTCAGCATACAGAAAACCCGCATATAGCGAATGCCTCATTCCAGGCTACAGAACTCCAGCAAACAGCTGCTCTCTACACCAAGGGTACAGAACTCCGGTAAACTGCTTCTCTCTATATCCAGGTAGCGGAGCTCCCAGAAGCGGCGTCTCCCACACTCAGGATACAGAAATCCCAATTACTGCGTATGCCTCTTGCCAGGCTCTAGAACTCCTGGAAACAGTTTCTCTCTACACCCATATACAGAACTCTGGCAAACTGTGTCTCACTGCATTCAAGATACAGAACTCCCATAAGCTGCGTCTGCCACACTAGGCATACACAAAACCCGCATAGAGCGAATACCTGCTCATAGGCTGCAGAATTCTTGCAAACAGCTTCTCCCTACACTCTGATACAGAACTAAGGTAAAATGTGACTTTCGAATTCAGGGTTACAGAACTCCCATAAGCTGCGTCGGCTACACTCAGGCTACAGGAATCCCATATCCAGCGTATGCCTACTCTCAGACTACAGAACTCTTGGAAACAGCTTCTCTCTACATTCAACATACAGAACTACTGGAAACTGCATCTCTCTACACTTAGGCTATAGAACTCCCGAAAGCTGCTTCTGCTACGCGCAGCATACAGAATACCCACATATAGCGAATGCCTAATTCCAGGATACAGGATACAGAAATCCTGGAAAGCGCTCCGCTCTACAACATGGATAAGGATCTCCGGTAAACTGCTTCTCTCTATATCCAGGTAGCAGAGCTCCCCTAACGGCGTCTCCTACACTCAGCATACAGAAAACCCGCATATAGCGAATGCCTCATTCCAGGCTACAGAACTCCAGTAAACAGCTGCTCTCTACACCAAGGGTACAGAACTCCGGTAAACTGCTTCTCTCTATATCCAGGTAGCGGAGCTCCCAGAAGCGGCGTCTCCCACACTCAGGATACAGAAATCCCAATTACTGCGTATGCCTCTTGCCAGGCTCTAGAACTCCTGGAAACAGTTTCTCTCTACACCCATATACAGAACTCTGGCAAACTGTGTCTCACTGCATTCAAGATACAGAACTCCCATAAGCTGCGTCTGCCACACTAGGCATACACAAAACCCGCATAGAGCGAATACCTGCTCATAGGCTGCAGAATTCTTGCAAACAGCTTCTCCCTACACTCTGATACAGAACTAAGGTAAAATGTGACTTTCGAATTCAGGGTTACAGAACTCCCATAAGCTGCGTCGGCTACACTCAGGCTACAGGAATCCCATAGACAGCGTATGCCTACTCTCAGACTACAGAACGCTTGGAAACAGCTTCTCTCTACATTCAACATACAGAACTACTGGAAACTGCATCTCTCTACACTTAGGCTATAGAACTCCCGAAAGCTGCTTCTGCTACACGCAGCATACAGAATACCCACATATAGCGAATGCCTAAATCCAGGATACAGGATACAGAAATCCTGGAATGCGCTCCGCTCTACAACAAGGATAAGGATCTCCGGTAAACTGCTTCTCTTTATATCCAGGTAGCAGAGCTCCCATAAGCGGCGTCTCCTACACTCAGCATACAGAAAACCCGCATATAGCGAATGCCTCATTCCAGGCTACAGAACTCCAGTAAACAGCTGCTCTCTACACCAAGGGTGCAGAACTCCGGTAAACTGCTTCTCTGTATATCCAGGTAGCGGAGCTCCCAGAAGCGGCGTCTCCCACACTCAGGATACAGAAATCCCAATTACTGTGTATGCCTCTTGCCAGGCTCTAGAACTCCTGGAAAGTGTTTCTCTCTACACCCATATACAGAACTCTGGCAAACTGTGTCTCACTGCATTCAAGATACAGAACTCCCATAAGCTGCGTCTGCCACACTAGGCATACAGAAAACCCGCATAGAGCGAATACCTGCTCATAGGCTGCAGAATTCTTGGAAACAGCTTCTCCCTACACTCTGATACAGAACTAAGGTAAAATGTGACTTTCTAATTCAGGGTTACAGAACTCCCATAAGCTGCGTCGGCTACACTCAGGCTACAGGAATCCCATATCCAGCGTATGCCTACTCTCAGACTGCAGAACGCTTGGAAACAGCTTCTCTCTACATTCAACATACAGAACTACTGGAAACTGCATCTCTCTACACTTAGGCTATAGAACTCCCGAAAGTTGCTTCTGCTACACGCAGCATACAGAATACCCACATATAGCGAATGCCTAATTCCAGGATACAGGATACAGAATCCTGGAATGCGCTCCGCTCTACAACAAGGATAAGGATCTCCGGTAAACTGCTTCTCTCTATATCCAGGTAGTAGAGCTCCCCTAAGCGGCGTCTCCTACACTCAGCATACAGAAAACCCGCATATAGCGAATGCCTCATTCCAGGCTACAGAACTCCAGTAAACAGCTGCTCTCTACACCAAGGGTACAGAGCTCCGGTAAACTGCTTCTCTTTATATCCAGGTAGCGGAGCTCCCAGAAGCGGCGTCTCCTACACTCAGCATACAAAAAACCCGCATATAGCGAATGCCTCATTCCAGGCTACAGAACTCCAGCAAACAGCTGCTCTCTACACCAAGGGTACAGAACTCCGGTAAACTGCTTCTCTCTATATCCAGGTAGCGGAGCTCCCAAAAGCGGCGTCTCCCACACTCAGGATACAGAAATCCCAATTACTGCGTATGCCTCTTGCCAGGCTCTAGAACTCCTGGAAACAGTTTCTCTCTACACCCATATACAGAACTCTGGCAAACTGTGTCTCACTGCATTCAAGATACAGAACTCCCATAAGCTGCGTCTGCCACACTAGGCATACACAAAACCCGCATAGAGCGAATACCTGCTCATAGGCTGCAGAATTCTTGCAAACAGCTTCTCCCTACACTCTGATACAGAACTGCGGTAAAATGTGACTTTCGAATTCAGGGTTATAGAACTCCCATAAGCTGTGTCGGCTACACTCAGGCTACAGGAATCCCATAGACAGCGTATGCCTACTCTCAGACTACAGAACACTTGGAAACAGCTTCTCTCTACATTCAACATACAGAACTACTGGAAACTGCATCTCTCTACACTTAGGCTATAGAACTCCCAAAAGCTGCTTCTGCTACACGCAGCATACAGAATACCCACATATAGCGAATGCCTAATTCCAGGATACAGATATCCGGGAAAGCGCTCCGCTCTACAACAAGGATAAGGATCTCCGGTAAACTGCTTCTCTCTATATCCAGGTAGCAGAGCTCCCCTAAGCGGCGTCTCCTACACTCAGCATACAGAAAACCCGCATATAGCGAATGCCTCATTCCAGGCTACAGAACTCCAGTAAACAGCTGCTCTCTACACCAAGGGTACAGAACTCCGGTAAACTGCTTCTCTCTATATCCAGGTAGCGGAGCTCCCAGAAGCGGCGTCTCCCACACACAGGATACAGAAATCCCAATTACTGCGTATGCCTCTTGCCAGGCTCTAGAACTCCTGGAAACAGTTTCTCTCTACACCCATATACAGAACTCTGGCAAACTGTGTCTCACTGCATTCAAGATACAGAACTCCCATAAGCTGCGTCTGCCACACTAGGCATACACAAAACCCGCATAGAGCGAATACCTGCTCATAGGCTGCAGAATTCTTGGAAACAGCTTCTCCCTACACTCTGATACAGAACTTCGGTAAAATGTGACTTTCGAATTCAGGGTTACAGAACTCCCATAAGCTGCGTCGGCTACACTCAGGCTACAGGAATCCCATAGACAGCGTATGCCTACTCTCAGACTACAGAACTCTTGGAAACAGCTTCTCTCTACATTCAACATACAGAACTACTGGAAACTGCATCTCTCTACACTTAGGCTATAGAACTCCCGAAAGCTGCTTCTGCTACACGCAGCATACAGAATACCCACATATAGCGAATGCCTAATTCCAGGATACAGGATATAGAAATCCTGGAATGCGCTCCGCTCTACAACAAGGATAAGGATCTCCGGTAAACTGCTTCTCTCTATATCCAGGTAGCAGAGCTCCCCTAAGCGGCGTCTCCTACACTCAGCATACAGAAAACCCGCATATAGCGAATGCCTCATTCCAGGCTACAGAACTCCAGTAAACAGCTGCTCTCTACACCAAGGGTACAGAACTCCGGTAAACTGCTTCTCTCTATATCCAGGTAGCGGAGCTCCCAGAAGCGGCGTCTCCCACACTCAGGATACAGAAATCCCAATTACTGTGTATGCCTCTTGCCAGGCTCTAGAACTCCTGGAAAGTGTTTCTCTCTACACCCATATACAGAACTCTGGCAAACTGTGTCTCACTGCATTCAAGATACAGAACTCCCATAAGCTGCGTCTGCCACACTAGGCATACAGAAAACCCGCATAGAGCGAATACCTGCTCATAGGCTGCAGAATTCTTGGAAACAGCTTCTCCCTACACTCTGATACAGAACTAAGGTAAAATGTGACTTTCTAATTCAGGGTTACAGAACTCCCATAAGCTGCGTCGGCTACACTCAGGCTACAGGAATCCCATATCCAGCGTATGCCTACTCTCAGACTACAGAACGCTTGGAAACAGCTTCTCTCTACATTCAACATACAGAACTACTGGAAACTGCATCTCTCTACACTTAGGCTATAGAACTCCCGAAAGTTGCTTCTGCTACACGCAGCATACAGAATACCCACATATAGCGAATGCCTAATTCCAGGATACAGGATACAGAAATCCTGGAATGCGCTCCGCTCTACAACAAGGATAAGGATCTCCGGTAAACTGCTTCTCTCTATATCCAGGTAGCAGAGCTCCCCTAAGCGGCGTCTCCTACACTCAGCATACAGAAAACCCGCATATAGCGAATGCCTCATTCCAGGCTACAGAACTCCAGTAAACAGCTGCTCTCTACACCAAGGGTACAGAGCTCCGGTAAACTGCTTCTCTTTATATCCAGGTAGCGGAGCTCCCAGAAGCGGCGTCTCCTACACTCAGCATACAAAAAACCCGCATATAGCGAATGCCTCATTCCAGGCTACAGAACTCCAGCAAACAGCTGCTCTCTACACCAAGGGTACAGAACTCCGGTAAACTGCTTCTCTCTATATCCAGGTAGCGGAGCTCCCAAAAGCGGCGTCTCCCACACTCAGGATACAGAAATCCAAATTACTTTGTATGCCTCTTGCCAGGCTCTAGAACTCCTGGAAACAGTTTCTCTCTACACCCATATACAGAACTCTGGAAAACTGTGTCTCACTGCATTCAAGATACAGAACTCCCATAAGCTGCGTCTGCCACACTAGGCATACACAAATCCCGCATAGAGCGAATACCTGCTCATAGGCTGCAGAATTCTTGGAAACAGCTTCTCCCTACACTCTGATACAGAACTTCGGTAAAATGTGACTTTCGAATTCAGGGTTACAGAACTCCCATAAGCTGTGTCGGCTACACTCAGGCTACAGGAATCCCATAGACAGCGTATGCCTACTCTCAGACTACAGAACACTTGGAAACAGCTTCTCTCTACATTCAACATACAGAACTACTGGAAACTGCATCTCTCTACACTTAGGCTATAGAACTCCCAAAAGCTGCTTCTGCTACACGCAGCATACAGAATACCCACATATAGCGCATGCCTAATTCCAGGATACAGAAATCCGGGAAAGCGCTCCGCTCTACAACAAGGATAAGGATCTCCGGTAAACTGCTTCTCTCTATATCCAGGTAGCAGAGCTCCCCTAAGCGGCGTCTCCTACACTCAGCATACAGAAAACCCGCATATAGCGAATGCCTCATTCCAGGCTACAGAACTCCAGTAAACAGCTGCTCTCTACACCAAGGGTACAGAACTCCGGTAAACTGCTTCTCTCTATATCCAGGTAGCGGAGCTCCCAGAAGCGGCGTCTCCCACACACAGGATACAGAAATCCCAATTACTGCGTATGCCTCTTGCCAGGCTCTAGAACTCCTGGAAACAGTTTCTCTCTACACCCATATACAGAACTCTGGAAAACTGTGTCTCACGGCATTCAAGATACAGAACTCCCATAAGCTGCGTCTGCCACACTAGGCATACACAAAACCCGCATAGAGCGAATACCTGCTCATAGGCTGCAGAATTCTTGCAAACAGCTTCTCCCTACACTCTGATACAGAACTTCGGTAAAATGTGACTTTCTAATTCAGGGTTACAGAACTCCCATAAGCTGCGTCGGCTACACTCAGGCTACAGGAATCCCATAGACAGCGTATGCCTACTCTCAGACTACAGAACTCTTGGAAACAGCTTCTCTCTACATTCAACATACAGAACTACTGGAAACTGCATCTCTCTACACTTAGGCTATAGAACTCCCGAAAGCTGCTTCTGCTACACGCAGCATACAGAATACCCACATATAGCGAATGCCTAATTCCAGGATACAGGATATAGAAATCCTGGAATGCGCTCCGCTCTACAACAAGGATAAGGATCTCCGGTAAACTGCTTCTCTCTATATCCAGGTAGCAGAGCTCCCCTAAGCGGCGTCTCCTACACTCAGCATACAGAAAACCCGCATATAGCGAATGCCTCATTCCAGGCTACAGAACTCCAGTAAACAGCTGCTCTCTACACCAAGGGTACAGAACTCCGGTAAACTGCTTCTCTCTATATCCAGGTAGCGGAGCTCCCAGAAGCGGCGTCTCCCACACTCAGGATACAGAAATCCCAATTACTGTGTATGCCTCTTGCCAGGCTCTAGAACTCCTGGAAAGTGTTTCTCTCTACACCCATATACAGAACTCTGGCAAACTGTGTCTCACTGCATTCAAGATACAGAACTCCCATAAGCTGCGTCTGCCACACTAGGCATACAGAAAACCCGCATAGAGCGAACACCTGCTCATAGGCTGCAGAATTCTTGGAAACAGCTTCTCCCTACACTCTGATACAGAACTAAGGTAAAATGTGACTTTCTAATTCAGGGTTACAGAACTCCCATAAGCTGCGTCGGCTACACTCAGGCTACAGGAATCCCATATCCAGCGTATGCCTACTCTCAGACTACAGAACGCTTGGAAACAGCTTCTCTCTACATTCAACATACAGAACTACTGGAAACTGCATCTCTCTACACTTAGGCTATAGAACTCCCGAAAGTTGCTTCTGCTACACGCAGCATACAGAATACCCACATATAGCGAATGCCTAATTCCAGGATACAGGATACAGAAATCCTGGAATGCGCTCCGCTCTACAACAAGGATAAGGATCTCCGGTAAACTGCTTCTCTCTATATCCAGGTAGCAGAGCTCCCATAAGCGGCGTCTCCTACACTCAGCATACAGAAAACCCGCATATAGCAAATGCCTCATTCCAGGCTACAGAACTCCAGTAAACAGCTGCTCTCTACACCAAGGGTACAGAGCTCCGGTAAACTGCTTCTCTCTATATCCAGGTAGCGGAGCTCCCAGAAGCGGCGTCTCCTACACTCAGCATACAAAGAACCCGCATATAGCGAATGCCTCATTCCAGGCTACAGAACTCCAGCAAACAGCTGCTCTCTACACCAAGGGTACAGAACTCCGGTAAACTGCTTCTCTCTATATCCAGGTAGCGGAGCTCCCAAAAGCGGCGTCTCCCACACTCAGGATACAGAAATCCCAATTACTGTGTATGCCTCTTGCCAGGCTCTAGAACTCCTGGAAACAGTTTCTCTCTACACCCATATACAGAACTCTGGCAAACTGTGTCTCACTGCATTCAAGATACAGAACTCCCATAAGCTGCGTCTGCCACACTAGGCATACACAAAACCCGCATAGAGCGAATACCTGCTCATAGGCTGCAGAATTCTTGCAAACAGCTTCTCCCTACACTCTGATACAGAACTAAGGTAAAATGTGACTTTCGAATTCAGGGTTACAGAACTCCCATAAGCTGTGTCGGCTACACTCAGGCTACAGGAATCCCATAGACAGCGTATGCCTACTCTCAGACTACAGAACACTTGGAAACAGCTTCTCTCTACATTCAACATACAGAACTACTGGAAACTGCATCTCTCTACACTTAGGCTATAGAACTCCCAAAAGCTGCTTCTGCTACACGCAGCATACAGAATACCCACATATAGCGCATGCCTAATTCCAGGATACAGAAATCCGGGAAAACGCTCCGCTCTACACAAGGATAAGGATCTCCGGTAAACTGCTTCTCTCTATATCCAGGTAGCAGAGCTCCCCTAAGCGGCGTCTCCTACACTCAGCATACAAAAAACCCGCATATAGCGAATGCCTCATTCCAGGCTACAGAACTCCAGCAAACAGCTGCTCTCTACACCAAGGGTACAGAACTCCGGTAAACTGCTTCTCTCTATATCCAGGTAGCGGAGCTCCCAAAAGCGGCGTCTCCCACACTCAGGATACAGAAATCCCAATTACTGTGTATGCCTCTTGCCAGGCTCTAGAACTCCTGGAAACAGTTTCTCTCTACACCCATATACAGAACTCTGGAAAACTGTGTCTCACTGCATTCAAGATACAGAACTCCCATAAGCTGCGTCTGCCACACTAGGCATACACAAAACCCGCATAGAGCGAATACCTGCTCATAGGCTGCAGAATTCTTGCAAACAGCTTCTCCCTACACTCTGATACAGAACTGCGGTAAAATGTGACTTTCGAATTCAGGGTTACAGAACTCCCATAAGCTGTGTCGGCTACACTCAGGCTACAGGAATCCCATAGACAGCGTATGCCTACTCTCAGACTACAGAACACTTGGAAACAGCTTCTCTCTACATTCAACATACAGAACTACTGGAAACTGCATCTCTCTACACTTAGGCTATAGAACTCCCAAAAGCTACTTCTGCTACACGCAGCATACAGAATACCCACATATAGCGCATGCCTAATTCCAGGATACAGAAATCCGGGAAAGCGCTCCGCTCTACAACAAGGATAAGGATCTCCGGTAAACTGCTTCTCTCTATATCCAGGTAGCAGAGCTCCCCTAAGCGGCGTCTCCTACACTCAGCATACAGAAAACCCGCATATAGCGAATGCCTCATTCCAGGCTACAGAACTCCAGCCAACAGCTGCTCTCTACACCAAGGGTACAGAACTCCGGTAAACTGCTTCTCTCTATATCCAGGTAGCGGAGCTCCCAGAAGCGGCGTCTCCCACACACAGGATACAGAAATCCCAATTACTGCGTATGCCTCTTGCCAGGCTCTAGAACTCCTGGAAACAGTTTCTCTCTACACCCATATACAGAACTCTGGCAAACTGTGTCTCACTGCATTCAAGATACAGAACTCCCATAAGCTGCGTCTGCCACACTAGGCATACACAAAACCCGCATAGAGCGAATACCTGCTCATAGGCTGCAGAATTCTTGCAAACAGCTTCTCCCTACACTCTGATACAGAACTAAGGTAAAATGTGACTTTCGAATTCAGGGTTACAGAACTCCCATAAGCTGCGTCGGCTACACTCAGGCTACAGGAATCCCATAGACAGCGTATGCCTACTCTCAGACTACAGAACGCTTGGAAACAGCTTCTCTCTACATTCAACATACAGAACTACTGGAAACTGCATCTCTCTACACTTAGGCTATAGAACTCCCGAAAGCTGCTTCTGCTACACGCAGCATACAGAATACCCACATATAGCGAATGCCTAAATCCAGGATACAGGATACAGAAATCCTGGAATGCGCTCCGCTCTACAACAAGGATAAGGATCTCCGGTAAACTGCTTCTCTTTATATCCAGGTAGCAGAGCTCCCATAAGCGGCGTCTCCTACACTCAGCATACAGAAAACCCGCATATAGCGAATGCCTCATTCCAGGCTACAGAACTCCAGTAAACAGCTGCTCTCTACACCAAGGGTACAGAACTCCGGTAAACTGCTTCTCTCTATATCCAGGTAGCGGAGCTCCCAGAAGCGGCGTCTCCCACACTCAGGATACAGAAATCCCAATTACTGTGTATGCCTCTTGCCAGGCTCTAGAACTCCTGGAAAGTGTTTCTCTCTACACCCATATACAGAACTCTGGCAAACTGTGTCTCACTGCATTCAAGATACAGAACTCCCATAAGCTGCGTCTGCCACACTAGGCATACAGAAAACCCGCATAGAGCGAATACCTGCTCATAGGCTGCAGAATTCTTGGAAACAGCTTCTCCCTACACTCTGATACAGAACTAAGGTAAAATGTGACTTTCTAATTCAGGGTTACAGAACTCCCATAAGCTGCGTCGGCTACACTCAGGCTACAGGAATCCCATATCCAGCGTATGCCTACTCTCAGACTGCAGAACGCTTGGAAACAGCTTCTCTCTACATTCAACATACAGAACTACTGGAAACTGCATCTCTCTACACTTAGGCTATAGAACTCCCGAAAGTTGCTTCTGCTACACGCAGCATACAGAATACCCACATATAGCGAATGCCTAATTCCAGGATACAGGATACAGAAATCCTGGAATGCGCTCCGCTCTACAACAAGGATAAGGATCTCCGGTAAACTGCTTCTCTCTATATCCAGGTAGCAGAGCTCCCCTAAGCGGCGTCTCCTACACTCAGCATACAGAAAACCCGCATATAGCGAATGCCTCATTCCAGGCTACAGAACTCCAGTAAACAGCTGCTCTCTACACCAAGGGTACAGAGCTCCGGTAAACTGCTTCTCTTTATATCCAGGTAGCGGAGCTCCCAGAAGCGGCGTCTCCTACACTCAGCATACAAAAAACCCGCATATAGCGAATGCCTCATTCCAGGCTACAGAACTCCAGCAAACAGCTGCTCTCTACACCAAGGGTACAGAACTCCGGTAAACTGCTTCTCTCTATATCCAGGTAGCGGAGCTCCCAAAAGCGGCGTCTCCCACACTCAGGATACAGAAATCCCAATTACTGCGTATGCCTCTTGCCAGGCTCTAGAACTCCTGGAAACAGTTTCTCTCTACACCCATATACAGAACTCTGGAAAACTGTGTCTCACTGCATTCAAGATACAGAACTCCCATAAGCTGCGTCTGCCACACTAGGCATACACAAAACCCGCATAGAGCGAATACCTGCTCATAGGCTGCAGAATTCTTGCAAACAGCTTCTCCCTACACTCTGATACAGAACTGCGGTAAAATGTGACTTTCGAATTCAGGGTTACAGAACTCCCATAAGCTGTGTCGGCTACACTCAGGCTACAGGAATCCCATAGACAGCGTATGCCTACTCTCAGACTACAGAACACTTGGAAACAGCTTCTCTCTACATTCAACATACAGAACTACTGGAAACTGCATCTCTCTACACTTAGGCTATAGAACTCCCAAAAGCTGCTTCTGCTACACGCAGCATACAGAATACCCACATATAGCGAATGCCTAATTCCAGGATACAGATATCCGGGAAAGCGCTCCGCTCTACAACAAGGATAAGGATCTCCGGTAAACTGCTTCTCTCTATATCCAGGTAGCAGAGCTCCCCTAAGCGGCGTCTCCTACACTCAGCATACAGAAAACCCGCATATAGCGAATGCCTCATTCCAGGCTACAGAACTCCAGTAAACAGCTGCTCTCTACACCAAGGGTACAGAACTCCGGTAAACTGCTTCTCTCTATATCCAGGTAGCGGAGCTCCCAGAAGCGGCGTCTCCCACACACAGGATACAGAAATCCCAATTACTGCGTATGCCTCTTGCCAGGCTCTAGAACTCCTGGAAACAGTTTCTCTCTACACCCATATACAGAACTCTGGCAAACTGTGTCTCACTGCATTCAAGATACAGAACTCCCATAAGCTGCGTCTGCCACACTAGGCATACACAAAACCCGCATAGAGCGAATACCTGCTCATAGGCTGCAGAATTCTTGGAAACAGCTTCTCCCTACACTCTGATACAGAACTTCGGTAAAATGTGACTTTCGAATTCAGGGTTACAGAACTCCCATAAGCTGCGTCGGCTACACTCAGGCTACAGGAATCCCATAGACAGCGTATGCCTACTCTCAGACTACAGAACTCTTGGAAACAGCTTCTCTCTACATTCAACATACAGAACTACTGGAAACTGCATCTCTCTACACTTAGGCTATAGAACTCCCGAAAGCTGCTTCTGCTACACGCAGCATACAGAATACCCACATATAGCGAATGCCTAATTCCAGGATACAGGATATAGAAATCCTGGAATGCGCTCCGCTCTACAACAAGGATAAGGATCTCCGGTAAACTGCTTCTCTCTATATCCAGGTAGCAGAGCTCCCCTAAGCGGCGTCTCCTACACTCAGCATACAGAAAAGCCGCATATAGCGAATGCCTCATTCCAGGCTACAGAACTCCAGTAAACAGCTGCTCTCTACACCAAGGGTACAGAACTCCGGTAAACTGCTTCTCTCTATATCCAGGTAGCGGAGCTCCCAGAAGCGGCGTCTCCCACACTCAGGATACAGAAATCCCAATTACTGTGTATGCCTCTTGCCAGGCTCTAGAACTCCTGGAAAGTGTTTCTCTCTACACCCATATACAGAACTCTGGCAAACTGTGTCTCACTGCATTCAAGATACAGAACTCCCATAAGCTGCGTCTGCCACATTAGGCATACAGAAAACCCGCATAGAGCGAACACCTGCTCATAGGCTGCAGAATTCTTGGAAACAGCTTCTCCCTACACTCTGATACAGAACTAAGGTAAAATGTGACTTTCTAATTCAGGGTTACAGAACTCCCATAAGCTGCGTCGGCTACACTCAGGCTACAGGAATCCCATATCCAGCGTATGCCTACTCTCAGACTACAGAACGCTTGGAAACAGCTTCTCTCTACATTCAACATACAGAACTACTGGAAACTGCATCTCTCTACACTTAGGCTATAGAACTCCCGAAAGTTGCTTCTGCTACACGCAGCATACAGAATACCCACATATAGCGAATGCCTAATTCCAGGATACAGGATACAGAAATCCTGGAATGCGCTCCGCTCTACAACAAGGATAAGGATCTCCGGTAAACTGCTTCTCTCTATATCCAGGTAGCAGAGCTCCCCTAAGCGGCGTCTCCTACACTCAGCATACAGAAAACCCGCATATAGCGAATGCCTCATTCCAGGCTACAGAACTCCAGTAAACAGCTGCTCTCTACACCAAGGGTACAGAGCTCCGGTAAACTGCTTCTCTTTATATCCAGGTAGCGGAGCTCCCAGAAGCGGCGTCTCCTACACTCAGCATACAAAAAACCCGCATATAGCGAATGCCTCATTCCAGGCTACAGAACTCCAGCAAACAGCTGCTCTCTACACCAAGGGTACAGAACTCCGGTAAACTGCTTCTCTCTATATCCAGGTAGCGGAGCTCCCAAAAGCGGCGTCTCCCACACTCAGGATACAGAAATCCAAATTACTTTGTATGCCTCTTGCCAGGCTCTAGAACTCCTGGAAACAGTTTCTCTCTACACCCATATACAGAACTCTGGAAAACTGTGTCTCACTGCATTCAAGATACAGAACTCCCATAAGCTGCGTCTGCCACACTAGGCATACACAAAACCCGCATAGAGCGAATACCTGCTCATAGGCTGCAGAATTCTTGGAAACAGCTTCTCCCTACACTCTGATACAGAACTTCGGTAAAATGTGACTTTCGAATTCAGGGTTACAGAACTCCCATAAGCTGTGTCGGCTACACTCAGGCTACAGGAATCCCATAGACAGCGTATGCCTACTCTCAGACTACAGAACACTTGGAAACAGCTTCTCTCTACATTCAACATACAGAACTACTGGAAACTGCATCTCTCTACACTTAGGCTATAGAACTCCCAAAAGCTGCTTCTGCTACACGCAGCATACAGAATACCCACATATAGCGCATGCCTAATTCCAGGATACAGAAATCCGGGAAAGCGCTCCGCTCTACAACAAGGATAAGGATCTCCGGTAAACTGCTTCTCTCTATATCCAGGTAGCAGAGCTCCCCTAAGCGGCGTCTCCTACACTCAGCATACAGAAAACCCGCATATAGCGAATGCCTCATTCCAGGCTACAGAACTCCAGTAAACAGCTGCTCTCTACACCAAGGGTACAGAACTCCGGTAAACTGCTTCTCTCTATATCCAGGTAGCGGAGCTCCCAGAAGCGGCGTCTCCCACACACAGGATACAGAAATCCCAATTACTGCGTATGCCTCTTGCCAGGCTCTAGAACTCCTGGAAACAGTTTCTCTCTACACCCATATACAGAACTCTGGAAAACTGTGTCTCACTGCATTCAAGATACAGAACTCCCATAAGCTGCGTCTGCCACACTAGGCATACACAAAACCCGCATAGAGCGAATACCTGCTCATAGGCTGCAGAATTCTTGGAAACAGCTTCTCCCTACACTCTGATACAGAACTTCGGTAAAATGTGACTTTCGAATTCAGGGTTACAGAACTCCCATAAGCTGCGTCGGCTACACTCAGGCTACAGGAATCCCATATCCAGCGTATGCCTACTCTCAGACTACAGAACTCTTGGAAACAGCTTCTCTCTACATTCAACATACAGAACTACTGGAAACTGCATCTCTCTACACTTAGGCTATAGAACTCCCGAAAGCTGCTTCTGCTACACGCAGCATACAGAATACCCACATATAGCGAATGCCTAATTCCAGGATACAGGATATAGAAATCCTGGAATGCGCTCCGCTCTACAACAAGGATAAGGATCTCCGGTAAACTGCTTCTCTCTATATCCAGGTAGCAGAGCTCCCCTAAGCGGCGTCTCCTACACTCAGCATACAGAAAACCCGCATATAGCGAATGCCTCATTCCAGGCTACAGAACTCCAGTAAACAGCTGCTCTCTACACCAAGGGTACAGAACTCCGGTAAACTGCTTCTCTCTATATCCAGGTAGCGGAGCTCCCAGAAGCGGCGTCTCCCACACTCAGGATACAGAAATCCCAATTACTGTGTATGCCTCTTGCCAGGCTCTAGAACTCCTGGAAAGTGTTTCTCTCTACACCCATATACAGAACTCTGGCAAACTGTGTCTCACTGCATTCAAGATACAGAACTCCCATAAGCTGCGTCTGCCACACTAGGCATACAGAAAACCCGCATAGAGCGAACACCTGCTCATAGGCTGCAGAATTCTTGGAAACAGCTTCTCCCTACACTCTGATACAGAACTAAGGTAAAATGTGACTTTCTAATTCAGGGTTACAGAACTCCCATAAGCTGCGTCGGCTACACTCAGGCTACAGGAATCCCATATCCAGCGTATGCCTACTCTCAGACTACAGAACGCTTGGAAACAGCTTCTCTCTACATTCAACATACAGAACTACTGGAAACTGCATCTCTCTAGACTTAGGCTATAGAACTCCCGAAAGTTGCTTCTGCTACACGCAGCATACAGAATACCCACATATAGCGAATGCCTAATTCCAGGATACAGGATACAGAAATCCTGGAATGCGCTCCGCTCTACAACAAGGATAAGGATCTCCGGTAAACTGCTTCTCTCTATATCCAGGTAGCAGAGCTCCCATAAGCGGCGTCTCCTACACTCAGCATACAGAAAACCCGCATATAGCAAATGCCTCATTCCAGGCTACAGAACTCCAGTAAACAGCTGCTCTCTACACCAAGGGTACAGAGCTCCGGTAAACTGCTTCTCTCTATATCCAGGTAGCGGAGCTCCCAGAAGCGGCGTCTCCTACACTCAGCATACAAAGAACCCGCATATAGCGAATGCCTCATTCCAGGCTACAGAACTCCAGCAAACAGCTGCTCTCTACACCAAGGGTACAGAACTCCGGTAAACTGCTTCTCTCTATATCCAGGTAGCGGAGCTCCCAAAAGCGGCGTCTCCCACACTCAGGATACAGAAATCCCAATTACTGTGTATGCCTCTTGCCAGGCTCTAGAACTCCTGGAAACAGTTTCTCTCTACACCCATATACAGAACTCTGGAAAACTGTGTCTCACTGCATTCAAGATACAGAACTCCCATAAGCTGCGTCTGCCACACTAGGCATACACAAAACCCGCATAGAGCGAATACCTGCTCATAGGCTGCAGAATTCTTGCAAACAGCTTCTCCCTACACTCTGATACAGAACTAAGGTAAAATGTGACTTTCGAATTCAGGGTTACAGAACTCCCATAAGCTGTGTCGGCTACACTCAGGCTACAGGAATCCCATAGAAAGCGTATGCCTACTCTCAGACTACAGAACACTTGGAAACAGCTTCTCTCTACATTCAACATACAGAACTACTGGAAACTGCATCTCTCTACACTTAGGCTATAGAACTCCCAAAAGCTGCTTCTGCTACACGCAGCATACAGAATACCCACATATAGCGCATGCCTAATTCCAGGATACAGAAATCCGGGAAAACGCTCCGCTCTACACAAGGATAAGGATCTCCGGTAAACTGCTTCTCTCTATATCCAGGTAGCAGAGCTCCCCTAAGCGGCGTCTCCTACACTCAGCATACAGAAAACCCGCATATAGCGAATGCCTCATTCCAGGCTACAGAACTCCAGCCAACAGCTGCTCTCTACACCAAGGGTACAGAACTCCGGTAAACTGCTTCTCTCTATATCCAGGTAGCAGAGCTCCCAGAAGCGGCGTCTCCCACACACAGGATACAGAAATCCCAATTACTGCGTATGCCTCTTGCCAGGCTCTAGAACTCCTGGAAACAGTTTCTCTCTACACCCATATACAGAACTCTGGCAAACTGTGTCTCACTGCATTCAAGATACAGAACTCCCATAAGCTGCGTCTGCCACACTAGGCATACACAAAACCCGCATAGAGCGAATACCTGCTCATAGGCTGCAGAATTCTTGCAAACAGCTTCTCCCTACACTCTGATACAGAACTTCGGTAAAATGTGACTTTCGAATTCAGGGTTACAGAACTCCCATAAGCTGCGTCGGCTACACTCAGGCTACAGGAATCCCATAGACAGCGTATGCCTACTCTCAGACTACAGAACTCTTGGAAACAGCTTCTCTCTACATTCAACATACAGAACTACTGGAAACTGCATCTCTCTACACTTAGGCTATAGAACTCCCGAAAGCTGCTTCTGCTACACGCAGCATACAGAATACCCACATATAGCGAATGCCTAATTCCAGGATACAGGATATAGAAATCCTGGAATGCGCTCCGCTCTACAACAAGGATAAGGATCTCCGGTAAACTGCTTCTCTCTATATCCAGGTAGCAGAGCTCCCCTAAGCGGCGTCTCCTACACTCAGCATACAGAAAACCCGCATATAGCGAATGCCTCATTCCAGGCTACAGAACTCCAGTAAACAGCTGCTCTCTACACCAAGGGTACAGAGCTCCGGTAAACTGCTTCTCTCTATATCCAGGTAGCGGAGCTCCCAGAAGCGGCGTCTCCTACACTCAGCATACAAAAAACCCGCATATAGCGAATGCCTCATTCCAGGCTACAGAACTCCAGCAAACAGCTGCTCTCTACACCAAGGGTACAGAACTCCGGTAAACTGCTTCTCTCTATATCCAGGTAGCGGAGCTCCCAAAAGCGGCGTCTCCCACACTCAGGATACAGAAATCCCAATTACTGTGTATGCCTCTTGCCAGGCTCTAGAACTCCTGGAAACAGTTTCTCTCTACACCCATATACAGAACTCTGGAAAACTGTGTCTCACTGCATTCAAGATACAGAACTCCCATAAGCTGCGTCTGCCACACTAGGCATACACAAAACCCGCATAGAGCGAATACCTGCTCATAGGCTGCAGAATTCTTGCAAACAGCTTCTCCCTACACTCTGATACAGAACTTCGGTAAAATGTGACTTTCGAATTCAGGGTTACAGAACTCCCATAAGCTGTGTCGGCTACACTCAGGCTACAGGAATCCCATAGACAGCGTATGCCTACTCTCAGACTACAGAACACTTGGAAACAGCTTCTCTCTACATTCAACATACAGAACTACTGGAAACTGCATCTCTCTACACTTAGGCTATAGAACTCCCAAAAGCTACTTCTGCTACACGCAGCATACAGAATACCCACATATAGCGCATGCCTAATTCCAGGATACAGAAATCCGGGAAAGCGCTCCGCTCTACAACAAGGATAAGGATCTCCGGTAAACTGCTTCTCTCTATATCCAGGTAGCAGAGCTCCCCTAAGCGGCGTCTCCTACACTCAGCATACAGAAAACCCGCATATAGCGAATGCCTCATTCCAGGCTACAGAACTCCAGCCAACAGCTGCTCTCTACACCAAGGGTACAGAACTCCGGTAAACTGCTTCTCTCTATATCCAGGTAGCGGAGCTCCCAGAAGCGGCGTCTCCCACACACAGGATACAGAAATCCCAATTACTGCGTATGCCTCTTGCCAGGCTCTAGAACTCCTGGAAACAGTTTCTCTCTACACCCATATACAGAACTCTGGAAAACTGTGTCTCACTGCATTCAAGATACAGAACTCCCATAAGCTGCGTCTGCCACACTAGGCATACACAAAACCCGCATAGAGCGAATACCTGCTCATAGGCTGCAGAATTCTTGCAAACAGCTTCTCCCTACACTCTGATACAGAACTTCGGTAAAATGTGACTTTCGAATTCAGGGTTACAGAACTCCCATAAGCTGCGTCGGCTACACTCAGGCTACAGGAATCCCATAGACAGCGTATGCCTACTCTCAGACTACAGAACTCTTGGAAACAGCTTCTCTCTACATTCAACATACAGAACTACTGGAAACTGCATCTCTCTACACTTAGGCTATAGAACTCCCGAAAGCTGCTTCTGCTACACGCAGCATACAGAATACCCACATATAGCGAATGCCTAATTCCAGGATACAGGATATAGAAATCCTGGAATGCGCTCCGATCTA